>NC_058088.1:66231575-66531575 GCF_014858855.1 Bufo gargarizans
ACACAGGGGGGAGGATAGTGACCACTGCGCTCCACCCTCACCCCTGGCCCTGCCTACTTGCCTCGCAAGTCCTGATGACAGGGGACAACTGGACGGCAGTCCCTAACTCAGGATACATGCTGGGAAGACGGACAAGACAAATAATGGAACGTGCCAGGTCAATACCTAGAGAGCTGTGCAGTACAAAGGAGTAAGCAGAGAATAGTCATGTGAAGCCGAGGTCAAATACCAGGAGAGATACGAAGTGCAACAGGAGTCCGCAAAGAATCGTCAGGTTGAAGCCAGGGTCAGAATACCAGGAGAGTAGCGCAGTACAGGAGGAGCAGGCAGATGATCGTCAGGGAACACAGGATCAGGTAAGTATACCGGAAACCAAACAATCGCCAGGTACCTAATTAACAGGCAACCTGTGGCCAGCAGGCTGCCTGTTAAATACTGGCAGACTGAGGTCATGTGACATGGCCAGCGCCACATGGCCCGCACCAGGGAGAACAGCCGAGCACCGAGTGTCCAGCTCGGTGCTCAGACCTCCCCTGGTTACTGGGGAAACTGAGGACGCCGGCCGCGGGGAGGAGCCGTGCACGGCCGGTCCATCCCGCCCCCTGTCACCTAGGAGACGAGGACGCTGTGCGTGTCCTCTCTCCTGCACAGCAACGGGACACCGATGGTGCTGAGGAGAGCAAGCGCCTCGGCGTCCCGTGACAATATATTTAAATTTCTGGGTTATACATTCAGCAGCACTCTTTTTCTTTAATGCACATGTGAAGATACTGCCCAAACTTAATTGTGCCTAATTTGTGTGATAGATGTATTCATTTTCACTTACAAATGTAATCTATAAAGAAATACATTTACATGTAAGAGGCCTAATAATTGAGATAATATAGAAATATTTTGTTAGCATCTTTGTAAAAGAAATGACTTAATCCCTGCAGATTGTAATAAAATTACAACATTAATAACAGTAACATCTGGTGTCACTGTCAGAAAAATTGTAATATGTTGTCTTGACAATGCTACCTTAATAAATCAACTCCATGGTGTCTTGAATAAAAATGGAATCTACCTAGCATAATTATCTGTAGCGGCCCCACTGAGCATGACATAGATTGCCTGATGAACATTTATATTTTGAAATAATGTTCTTGTTGTAATAAAAGCCACTTACTTTTCTTTATTTTAGGTTTATTTTCTCCTCATCCCTTTTGAGGGGCTTTTAGACTCCAATATACAGTATCTCACAAAAGTTTTAATTTAAAAATAAAATATTTTATTATATTTTTTCATGGAACAACACTGAAGATATGACACTTTGATACAATGTAAAGTAGTCAGTGCACAGCTTATATAACAATGTTAATTTGGTGTGCCCTCAAAATAACTCAACACACAGTCATTAATGTCTAAACCACGGCAACAAAAGTGAGTATACACCTAAGTGAAAATGGCCAAATTGTGCCGAATCAGCCATTTTCCCTCCCCAGTGTCATGTGACTTATTAGTGTTGCAAGGTCTCAGGTGTGAATGGGGAGTAGGTGTGTTAAATTTGGTAACAGAATCAGGGGGCACACCAAATAATATACGGAGTGCAAGGGGCGGTGAAAAGAGCATGAAAAAATATCACCTGACCCAAGAGAGAGTCAGCAGAACCACCCCATAAATGCACATCCGACAATAAATCAATATCAAAAATATATATAAAATTTATTAGACACACCAACAGACACATTAAAAAATGTAATACAATTTGAACAAAGTGTGGTATGCAATAGATAATATGTAACCAGCACATACAGGTCCACTGAGTTGCCAAACCATAGGCATATACACTCACCTAAAGAATTATTAGGAACACCTGTTCTATTTCTCATTAATGTGATTATCTAGTCAACCAATCACATGGCAGTTGCTTAAATGCATGTAGGGTTGTGGTCCTGGTCAAGACAATCTTCTGAACTCCAAACTGAATGTCAGAATGGGAAAGAAAGGTGGGCTACAACAGCAGAAGACCCCACCGGGTACCACTCATCTCCACTACAAATAGGAAAAAGAGGCTGCAATTTGCATGAGCTCACCAAAATTGGACTGTTGAAGCCTGAAAAAATGTTGCCTGGTCTGATAAGTCTCGATTTCTGTTGAGACATTCAAATGGTAGAGTCCGAATTTGGCGTAAGCAGAATTCGAACATGTATCCATCATGCCTTGTTACCACTGTGCAGGCTGGTGGCGGTGTAATGGTGTGGGGGATGTTTTCTGGGCACACTTTAGGCCCCTTAGTGCCAATTGGCCATCGTTTAAATGCCATGGGCTACCTGAGCATTGTTTCTGACCATGTCAATCCCTTCATGACCACCATCTACCCATCCTCTGATGGCTACTTCCAGCAGGATAATGCACCATGTCACAAAGCTCAAATAATTTCAAATTGGTTTCTTGAACATGTATATACATATATATATATATATATATATATATATATATATATATATATATAGCAACACACAGCAATATTATATAATCACACTGCAACAACACACTAATACGGTCCTAACTACACTAACACATCCCAAGTCCTCCCCAGAATCTAACTACATTTACACTTAATAAACAGCAGCCCACCCAACCTGGCAATATACTATCCCTATCTGGTACAATTGGTTAAAAACACAATAATACAGGGTAGGGGAACAGAAAGGTATTGGTGGTATTGGGAAATACAGGGGTAATGCGTTGGTGGTATAGGGATGCTGATACAGGGGAATGCAGGGGTAAATGCGTTGGTGGTATTTGGATGACAGGGGAATGCAGGAGTTAATGTGTTGGTGGTATAGGGATTCTGATACAGGGGAATGCAGGGGTTAATGTGTTGGTGGTATAGGGAGTCATACAGGGGAATGCAGGGGTTAATGCGTTGGTGGTATAGGGATTTGTGATACAGGGGAATGCAGGGGTTAATGCAGGTATAGTGGGGGAAGGGGATAAATGCAGGGGAATCATTGGTGGTGTAGGGTGGTAATATGGGGACCAAAGGGTTAATCGTTGGTGGCATAGGGTTATAAGATACTTATGCCAATCTGCTCATTGTCCAGGTGTCTGTTCTCTTGCTTGCTGTCCAGGGGATGATCCTTTCTTGTACCGGACTGCTGGTATAAAAACTGGAGAGCACAGTGCCGTCGGACTATTTAAGTCCGGCTACGCTCGCTCCCCAGCATGTGTGCATGTGTGCCGCAGGCAAGGACAAGTGGGCTGGCGCGGTGATATGATGTCACCGCGCCAGCCTGCGCGTCCCTGCACGCGCCTCTACTGACCGCACCGCTCGCTTCCAGGTGGAGGAATGCTTTGATTCTCCTCCTGGAGTGCATATATATATATATATATATATACAGTTGCAAGAAAAAGTATGTTAACCCTTTGGAATGATATGGATTTCTGCACAAATTGGTCATAAACTGTGATCTGATCTTCATCTAAGTCACAACAATAGACAATCACAGTCTGCTTAAACTAATAACACACAAAGAATTAAATGTTACCATGTTTTTATTGAACACACCATGCAAACATTCACAGTGCAGGTGGAAAATGTATGTGAACCCTTGGATTTAATAACTGGTTAAACCTCCTTTGGCAGCAATAACTTCAACCAAACGTTTCCTGTAGTTGTAGATCAGACGTGCACAACGGTCAGGAGTAATTCTTGACCATTCCTCTTTACAGAACTGCTTCAGTTCAGCAATATTCTTGGGATGTCTGGTGTGAATCGTTTTCTTGGGCCACTCCAGAAGGCGTATTTTCTTCAGTTTAAGCCATTCTGTTTATGATTTACTTTCTATGCTTTGGGTCGTTATCCTGTTGCAACACCCATCTTCTGTTGGTCTTCAGGTGGTGGACAGTTGGCCTTAAGTTCTCCTGCAAAATGTCTTGATAAACTTGGGAATTCATTTTTCCTTCGATGATAGCAATCCGTCCAGGCCCTGACACAGCAAATCAGCCCCAAACCATGTTGCCCTCACCACCATACTTCACAATTGGAATGAGGTTTTGATGTTGGTGTGCTGTGCCTCTTTTTCTCCACACATAGTGTTGTGTGTTTCTTCCAAACAACTCAACTTTGGTTTCATCTGTTCACAAAATAGTTTGCCAGTACTGCTGTGGAACATCCAGGTGCTCTTGTGCAAACTGTAAATGTGCAGCAATTTTTTTTGGACAGCAGTGGCTTCCTCTGTGGTATCCTCCCATGAAATCCATTCTTGTTTAGTGTTTTATGTATCGTAGATTCGCTAACAGGGATGTTAGCATATGCCAGAAACTTTTGTAAGTCTTTAGCTGACACTCTAGGATTCTTCTTCCCCTCATTGAGCAGTCTGCGCTGTGCTCCTGCAGTCATCTTTACAGGACGACCACTCCTAGGGAGAGTAGTAGCAGTGCTGAACTTTCTCCATTTATAGACAATTTGTCTTACAGTGGACTTATGAACAGCAAGGCTTTTGCAGATACTCTTATAACCCTTTCCATCTTTATGCAAGTCAACAATTCTTAATCGTAAGCATTCTGAGAGCTCTTTTGTGTGAGGCATCATTCACATCAGGCAATGCTTCTTTTGAAAAGCAAACCCAGAACTGGTGTGTGTTTTTTATAGGGCAGGGCAGCTGTAACCAACACGTCCAATCTCATCTCATTGATTGGAGTCCAGTTGGCAGACACCTCACTCCAATTAGCTCTCGGAGATGTCATTTGTCTTGGGGTTTACATACTTTTTCCACCAGTACTGTGAATGTTTAGTGGTGTGTTCAATAAATATATGGTAGCATTTAATTCTTTGTGTGCTATTAGTTTAAGCAGACTGTGATTGTCTATTGTTGTGACTTAGATGAAGATCAGATCACATTTTATGACCAATTTGTGCAGAAATCCATATCATTCCAAAGGGTTCACATACCTTTTCTTGCAACCGTATATATATATATATATATATATATATATATATATATACTATATATATATACATACACTCACCTAAAGAATTATTAGGAACACCATACTAATGCAGTGTTGGACCCCCTTTTGCCTTCAGAACTGCCTAAATTCTATGTGGCATTGATTCAGCAAGGTGCTGATAGCATTCTTTAGAAATGTTGGCCCATATTGATAGGATAGCATCTTGCAGTTGATGGAGATTTGAGGGATGCACATCCTGGGCACGAAGCTCCCATTCCACCACATCCCAAAGATGCTCTATTGGGTTGAGATCTGGTGACTGTGGGGGCCATTTTAGTACAGTGAACTCATTGTCATGTTCAAGAAACCAATTTGAAATGATTTGAGCTTTGTGACATGGTGCATTATCCTGCTGGAAGTAGCCATCAGAGGATGGGTACATGGTGGTCATGAAGGGATGGACATGGTCAGAAACAATGCTCAGGTAGCCCGTGGCATATAAACGATGGCCAATTGGCACTAAGGGGCCTAAAGTGTGCCCAGAAAACATCCCCCACACCATTACACCACCACCACCAGCCTGCACAGTGGTAACAAGGCATGATGGATACATGTTCTCATTCTGTTTACGCCAAATTCGGACTCTACCATTTGAATGTCTCAACAGAAATTGAGACTCATCAGACCAGGCAACATTTTTCCAGTCTTCAACAGTCCAATTTTGGTCAGCTTGTGCAAATTGTAGCCTCTTTTTCCTATTTGTAGTGGAGAAGAGTGGTACCCGGTGGGGTCTTCTGCCGTTGTAGCCCACCTTTCTTTCCCATTCTGACATTCAGTTTGGAGTTCAGGAGATTGTCTTGACCAGGACCACAACCCTACATGCATTTAAGCAACTGCCATGTGATTGGTTGACTAGATAATCGCATTAATAAGAAATAGAACAGGTGTTCCTAATAATTCTTTAGGTGAGTGTATAAGCTGGCATATATACACATATATATTTAAATTCAACCCTTCCCTCAAAAATCCCCCTGGGAACATGAAAATAAACTTTGGGGGGAGAGGGTTCTGACATATTTGCCCCCCTCAACCCCATTCTTTGTGACAGTTCAAGAAGGACTGAAGTAATATAGTACCTCGACATCACCTATAGCGCACCAACACCTCTGACCTTCCCTTCAACATGACCAGGCACCTTCATCCACAGAATACCCCGTCTTCTTCTCTGGAACGTTCTTGGTCTACGGTCTGTCAGTGTCAATCTTCAGGTATCCATTCCCAATGGCTCTGGAATGGCTTCACCCTCACAGTCTCTAGGTCGATCCACGTAGCAACTGTGGACTGCCCTTCTTTCGTTTCTGCTACTCAGTGTCGATCTTCAGGTACCCGCTGCCGTCCCCATTTTCGTCTTTTATTAGTCAGACTCTGGGATAGCTTCACTCTCACGGTCTCCAGGTAGTACATTCAACCTTAGAATGGTCTCCTATTAGTAACGGCACAACTTTTCTTCTGACACTGCTTCTTCCATCTTGATTGAAGAATCCGTTGTTGGGGAGGTTCTCCCATGGACGTATATATAGGTCTTTACAAGGTAGGTCAGAATTTATGAGTAAGAGGAGATGCCATGGTACCTAAATTCTAACTGCTGGAAAGAACACCGCACTACTAAGATTCAGTCCAACCCTTACAAATGTTACCGTTCTTGGGGTTAAAGTGGCAAATGAAATTGGTAAAAGATGGGGCCTGTCCCTAGGGAATCTACTCTCCCCCATTCACACAAAAACAGGTCACATACCTCCTAACACCGCCAAATTCAATTTATTGTGTGTACCCATAGAGACTCATGCAACCTGGCATATCTCTATACACCTCCAAAGACCCAGGTAGGTCACAGACCCCTGTGTCAATGAGAAACGACTATAGTATGCAAATGTGTGTACAGCCATATTGTGGTATGGGCTGTCACACATTTGCACCTAGAGTGTCCATGGGTACACAATTAAACTACATGCAAATAATCTATATATACACAATACTATGAGGTTACAGGATGGCATTGGATTACATCCCGAACCCTCATAGAAAAACCTAATACAATATATTATATACACATACACCACACTATGGGGTTTCAGGATGGCTTTGGATTTTCATCCCGAGCCCTCTTAGGAAACAGTATGTCCAAGGGATTCCTGTGTCACGGCTGAGGATGGGGAAAACCCTCAGCCGTGTGATGCCATGAGATGTTAGTGGCTGCTCAGCCAGGATGACAGAATTAGGGAGCAGGTCACCTCCTAACGCATCCCTAATCCGACCCTAACTCCTAGCTGCATGAGCCGACCTTGAAGGTAGGAGGGCCCATGCTCAGGAACCTCGGATCCCTACTCACCCTCCGCCGATCCCTGAACTAGGAGCTGGGTAGACCAACTGTTCCTCCTGGATGCGGAGAAACAGGAGTCTAAAACTGGCCGAGCTGCAATGGGATGTAACCATAAACAGACTATGGATATGGCAGGAGAGTGAAAGACTTCCACCTCTACCTGCCACAGACACACTGACTGGATCCCTGGACACAAGTGCTGGCTTTCCACACACAAACATACAAGGACACCGCACACATAAACACACAGGGACCCAGAACCATAGCTGCAATAATAACAAACACCACATAAACATAAACTTAACATCACATAAACATTTTGTATCACAATTTATGACCACAAGGGTGGCCTTCACTGGCAGATGGTATATGGGACCAGGAGAGTGCCTCCAGCTTACTACAAGGCTGGAGTACCCCTCAGAACTCAGGTCTCAACTGAGGTTAAATAGCCCATGTAGCCACACCCACGCAGACACACCCAGTGCTCACAGACTAGGAAGGGAATTAACCCTTCACACACCAGGGAAGGGAAGACAGCAACTAAAAGGGGAATACACACAATAAACCCCGTGCACACCAGACAAGGAAAGTGCACACATAAACACACATTGCCAAAGACAACCGCTTGCATGGACAGCGAGCCGCCCAGCAACCAGCTCAGGCTGCTCCACTGTCCAACAACCACAAGTTGCCAGCGGCAAATACACGTGAGGCAAGATACTAGCCCTCACCTGTGGTTGACAACAATACCAGACCGCGAGCAAATGCATGCGGGTCCCAAGGAGTCTCGACCATGACCATGGTCGTGACACTCTGGCTTCAGGACTTTGTTAGAGCAATGTCCTGAGCCTCCTACAATTAACTTCGTGAAGTTCTGTCTGGTTCTGGTTTAGTTGGTCCACAAGTCTCTTGACCCTCCTGTAAATTACACACAGTCCCATATACATGACGATTACCAGAACCAGAACTATCACCGGGTGTATGAATAGGTTGAAGAAGGATGCTGCCTTCGGACTGTAGCCGAACAGACTTTCCTACCAGGAACCGTTGAAGTTATTGTCTAAGGCGGTAGTGTTCGCAGTTATTTTGTTCTTGTCATGACATAGCTGAATGGTGGCCAGTTTCTCAATCTCTCGAAGATTATGAAGTATTTCGTCCTCTTGGCTGAAGTCCAGCAGGAGATGCTTGAGTTCTATCCCAAACCCAAGAGGAATCTTCTGGAGTCTCACGGGAACATCAGGGTGGATGTTGAGTCTGTTCTCCGGGGTGATTGGTGTCCTTCCTTGCAGCTCTGCAACGTCTAAATCTAGGACGGGACTAAGGGTGCAATACGCTCCGGGGAGGAGTTCTCCTCTCTCGGTGCAATTAGTCCCATAAATTGCATAAGACATATTTTGCCTTTGGTACCAACACCAATACCCCTGTCCCAAGTATTTCAGATGGGAGGAGGGTTTTGGGCTGGCCTTCATCTCACAGGACCCCTCGGTGTTCTAACACTGGTGTCTAAGCACCCGATCTTGACTACCTTGACAGAGGATAGCATCCTCTTTCTCCCAACATCCCTCCATGTCTAACAGATAAGGATGGCCTCCCTCATAGGTTAGAAAGTCCGAGGGAGCTGTGGATAAAGTACTGTCTGGTTATTTATAACAATTCCTAGGATAATGGCACTGTATCCCTGTCTAAGATGGCCAGATACAGGTGCCAATGATGAAGCAGTGCAAGTGAGATTCCGACATCCGTTCCACTGGACTACCCACCAGTTGGTGTGATTGGCTGCAAAAAGAGATATAAGAGTACTTACCCGTTGGCGGAGGTTGAATGGGAAGTGGCCGCCGTACAATGATACAATATGTTTAAGGTTGTCTGAGAGTTCACTTTGGACTTGCGTACACGCCAGAGAAAGTTGAGTTCTATCCTCTTCCTCCAAGAGACCCACAACTAACCTTCTAAACATCTCTCGTAGAGCAGAAGATATAGAGGTAGTGGCATCTATGTGCGAATGCTGTAAACCCTCTAGGGAGTGGTTTACATCAAACTGGGTCTTGAATCCTTCTCTGACGTGTAGCGCAACATCCCCAAGTTTACTTCTCAGGGCTTCCATATCCATAGTGTCCAGGGTGCCTACTCCCAATGCACCTCTGCCTAGTCCCATGGCTACCAGATCTCTTCTTCCCCTGTGTTTCCTGTGTCCAAGGTCATCCTTTCTTACCTCTTGCCCCGCCTCTATCCAACCTCTTATTATGTCAATTTGGTTCCTCGCAAACTCCCCACATCTGTGATCCCAATGATTAACTCTGAAGTCATCCACGGAAATTCTCCAGGTAAATAGGACAAATTTTGCCCCCGTGATGATCTTCCATGGGGATGACAGTTGAGGAGCTATAGGATCTGCCAATTGATGAATAGGGGCGTTGCAAGAGTCCGAATGCAGTTTTAAAGGTTGGAGACCTGTCGTTTCATAGGGGATCTTCACCACTGTTACACAAACTTCCCCTCTACCTCTGAACGGATACCATTGGCCATTTTCTCCAGCCTGTAACATTAGTTTTCCTGTGTGTTTGGATTTGGACAGCTAGACCCACTGTAAATGTCCAGCACCCTTCATCTACTTCCTTGCAAAAAGGCCATATAAACTAACCATCTATATTGATGTCAAAGTTAATATCCCTGCCACTGAGGTCTTTCCAATCGAAAGACACATACCTACCCAGTATTCCTCAGTCATTGGGGTACCGTCCATCCATACATCCACATTAGGGTATCCACCCCTTTGCACACTAAATCCCAACTCCAGGGATTAGTGTCCAACATTACCATCTGAGTATCTTGTTTTCAGTGGGCATAGGTGACAAAATAGTATCCAGTCACCTCTTGAACACAATTGTCTCTCATGATGGTGATCATGAAAGACCGTAAGGATGTGCAGTGTCCCACTACCCTTGTGGGTACTGCAAAGTTATTGTGTATTGTTTTGCATTCCTTATATAGCCTGTTTTTATGCTGCAATTCATCTTTATGTATAATCCCTGCTTACAGATGTATTTAGATTGCATTACACTGTGCCTACCACTAGGGGGAGATAATACCTCCCATATCTATCTATATCTATCTATCTATATATATATATATATATATATATAGTTCAGCTCAGGCCTAGTCAGAGAGTCTAGCAGTGCAGTCTGGGTGTGTCAGTCTAGAGTCTAGTTCTGTCCAGTTCAGTCTGGAGTTTTGATCCCTGAGTTGAAGTGCTCCATACACTCAGCAGGATATTAATTCAGAGAATACTAAAGAAGGAGACCGCCAAAGGATTACAGCCATCTCTACAACCGCCTTAGGACTCTGGCAGCCTCACTAACCTGCACTGGGATAAATAGGACCAGCCTAAAAGTCCTCTACCAGTAAGCATAAAAACCTATATCATTTAATAGCTAGAGAGACAGATATTACACCTGTCAGCAGAGGACCTGTTGCAGTTTTACCCCTGTCCATCTCAAAGAGACTGTTTAATACTTGGATGTTACTGGGAGCAACGTTCAGTAAAAGTTATAATTTGGATTGCACCACCATCCTGGTCTCAGTCTTCAGTTCCTCAATTAACACTACAGTAAATGGGTGTACCACCACAAAAGGTACTGGCGTCACAACTACAAGGGACCTTACCACAGGCACCATAATACAGACCATCAAAGGCACCAGGCATCTGGCCTGTGTCCCTAACACCAGAGTGTGCCCCAGAAAATTCTTGTGCCGTTCTCCTCTTCACTTATGCGAGCCTGCCGAGGGACGACGTAACCGTGAGTAACCAGAACTAGGGATGAGCGAACTCGAACTGTATAGTTCGGGTTCGTACCGAATTTTGGGGTGTCCGTGACACGGACCCGAACCCGGACATTTTCGTAAAAGTCCGGGTTCGGGTTCGGTGTTCGTCGCTTTCTTGGCGCTTTTGTGACGCTTTCTTGGCGCTTTTTGAAAGGCTGCAAAGCAGCCAATCAACAAGCGTCATACTACTTGCCCCAAGAGGCCATCACAGCCATGCCTACTATTGGCATGGCTGTGATTGGCCAGAGCACCATGTGACCCAGCCTCTATTTAAGCTGGAGTCACATAGCGCCGCCCGTCACTCTGCTCTGATTAGCGTAGGGAGAGGTTGCGGCTGCGACAGTAGGGCGAGATTAGGCAGATTAACTCCTCCAAAGGACTTGATTAACTGATCGATCTGCAGCTGTGGATCATTGAGCTGCTGATCCTCAATTGCTCACTGTTTTTAGGCTGCACAGACCGTTTGTCAGTCTCATTTTTCTGGGGTGATCGGCGGCCATTTTGTGTCTTGTGGTGCGCCAGCACAAGCTGCGACCAAGTGCATTTAACCCTCAATGGTGTGGTTGTTTTTTGGCTAAAGCCTACATCAGGGTGAAGCTGTCACACCAAGTGCATTTAACCAGCAATAGTCTGTTCATTTTTTGGCCATATACAAAATCAGGGGCAAGCTGCGCCTGTCACCAAGTGCATTTAACCCTCAATGGTGTGGTTGTTTTTTGGCTAAAGCCTACATCAGGGTGAAGCTGTCACACCAAGTGCATTTAACCAGCAATAGTCTGTTCATTTTTTGGCCATATACAAAATCAGGGGCAAGCTGCGCCTGTCACCAAGTGCATTTAACCCTCAATGGTGTGGTTGTTTTTTGGCTAAAGCCTACATCAGGGTGAAGCTGTCACACCAAGTGCATTTAACCAGCAATAGTCTGTTCATTTTTTGGCCATATACAAAATCAGGGGCAAGCTGCGCCTGTCACCAAGTGCATTTAACCCTCAATGGTGTGGTTGTTTTTTGGCTAAAGCCTACATCAGGGTGAAGCTGTCACACCAAGTGCATTTAACCAGCAATAGTCTGTTCATTTTTTGGCCATATCCCAGTCTAATTCTGTCACTAAATCCATACCGGTCACCCAGCGCCTAAATACTAGGCCTCAAATTTATATCCAGCTAAATCTGTCCCTAGTGCTGTAGCTGGGCGAGTTATTTAGTGTCCGTTCAAGCACATTTCTTGTTCTGGGTTGAAATACAATTCTCAATTTAGCAATTTCATAATTTAGTGGTTCCTGCTATATCAGAGCTCTTTGAAATCTATCCCAAAAAGGGTATATAATATTGAAGGTGCACATAGGGTCATTCAGAGTAACTTCACACACACCCGCTACTGTGTATTTCCAAGTCTAATTCTGTCACTAAATCCATACCGGTGACCCAGCGCCTAAATACTAGGCCTCAAATTTAATTCCCTCTAAATCTCTCGTTACCCACCGCTGTACTGTTGTTGCTGGGCAAGATATTTAGTGTCCGTCAAAGCACATTTTTTGTTCTGGGTTGAAGTACAATTCCCAATTTAGCAATTTCATAATTTAGTGGTTTCTGCTATATCAGAGCTATTTGAAATCTATCCCAAAAAGGGTATATAATATTGAAGGTGCACATAGGGTCATTCAGAATAACTTCACACACACCCGCTACTGTGTATTTCCAAGTCTAATTCTGTCACTAAACCCATACCTGTCACCCAGCGCCTAAATACTAGGCCTCAAATTTAAATCCCTCTAAATCTCTCGTTACCGTTGTCCTGTTGTAGCTGGGAAAGTTATTTAGTGCCCGTCAAAGCACATTTTTTGTTCTGGGTTGAAGTACAATTCCCAATTTAGCAATTTCATAATTTAGTGGTTTCTGCTATATCAGAGCTATTTGAAATCTATCCCAAAAAGGGTATATAATATTGAAGGTGCACATAGGGTCATTCAGAATAACTTCACACACACCCGCTACTGTGTATTTCCAAGTCTAATTCTGTCACTAAACCCATACCTGTCACCCAGCGCCTAAATACTAGGCCTCAAATTTAAATCCCTCTAAATCTCTCGTTACCGTTGTCCTGTTGTAGCTGGGAAAGTTATTTAGTGCCCGTCAAAGCACATTTTTTGTTCTGGGTTGAAGTACAATTCCCAATTTAGCAATTTCATAATTTAGTGGTTCCTGCTATATCAGAGCTATTTGAAATCTATCCCAAAAAGGGTATATAATATTGAAGGTGCACATAGGGTCATTCAGAATAACTTCACACACACCCGCTACTGTGTATTTCCAAGTCTAATTCTGTCACTAAATCCATACCGGTGACCCAGCGCCTAAATACTAGGCCTCAAATTTAAATCCCTCTAAATCTCTCGTTACCCACCGCTGTACTGTTGTTGCTGGGCAAGATATTTAGTGTCCGTCAAAGCACATTTTTTGTTCTGGGTTGAAGTACAATTCCCAATTTAGCAATTTCATAATTTAGTGGTTCCTGCTATATCAGAGCTATTTGAAATCTATCCCAAAAAGGGTATATAATATTGAAGGTGCACATAGGGTCATTCAGAATAACTTCACACACACCCGCTACTGTGTATTTCCAAGTCTAATTCTGTCACTAAATCCATACCGGTGACCCAGCGCCTAAATACTAGGCCTCAAATTTAATTCCCTCTAAATCTCTCGTTACCCACCGCTGTACTGTTGTTGCTGGGCAAGATATTTAGTGTCCGTCAAAGCACATTTTTTGTTCTGGGTTGAAGTACAATTCCCAATTTAGCAATTTCATAATTTAGTGGTTTCTGCTATATCAGAGCTATTTGAAATCTATCCCTAAAAGGGTATATAATATTGAAGGTGCACATAGGGTCATTCAGAATAACTTCACACACACCCGCTACTGTGTATTTCCAAGTCTAATTCTGTCACTAAATCCATACCGGTGACCCAGCGCCTAAATACTAGGCCTCAAATTTAATTCCCTCTAAATCTCTCGTTACCCACCGGTGTACTGTTGTTGCTGGGCAAGATATTTAGTGTCCGTCAAAGCACATTTTTTGTTCTGGGTTGAAGTACAATTCCCAATTTTGCAATTTCATAATTTAGTGGTTTCTGCTATATCAGAGCTATTTGAAATCTATCCCTAAAAGGGTATATAATATTGAAGGTGCACATAGGGTCATTCAGAATAACTTCACACACACGCTTCTGTGCATTTCCAAGTCTAATTCTGTCACTAAATCCATACCGGTGACCCAGCGCCTAAATACTAGGCCTCAAATTTAAATCCCTCTAAATCTCTCGTTACCCACCGCTGTACTGTTGTTGCTGGGCAAGATATTTAGTGTCCGTCAAAGCACATTTTTTGTTCTGGGTTGAAGTACAATTCCCAATTTAGCAATTTCATAATTTAGTGGTTTCTGCTATATCAGAGCTATTTGAAATCTATCCCTAAAAGGGTATATAATATTGAAGGTGCACATAGGGTCATTCAGAATAACTTCACACACACGCTTCTGTGCATTTCCAAGTCTAATTCTGTCACTAAATCCATACCGGTGACCCAGCGCCTAAATACTAGGCCTCAAATTTAAATCCCTCTAAATCTCTCGTTACCCACCGCTGTACTGTTGTTGCTGGGCAAGATATTTAGTGTCCGTCAAAGCACATTTTTTGTTCTGGGTTGAAGTACAATTCCCAATTTAGCAATTTCATAATTTAGTGGTTTCTGCTATATCAGAGCTATTTGAAATCTATCCCTAAAAGGGTATATAATATTGAAGGTGCACATAGGGTCATTCAGAATAACTTCACACACACCCGCTACTGTGTATTTCCAAGTCTAATTCTGTCACTAAATCCATACCGGTGACCCAGCGCCTAAATACTAGGCCTCAAATTTAATTCCCTCTAAATCTCTCGTTACCCACCGGTGTACTGTTGTTGCTGGGCAAGATATTTAGTGTCCGTCAAAGCACATTTTTTGTTCTGGGTTGAAGTACAATTCCCAATTTAGCAATTTCATAATTTAGTGGTTTCTGCTATATCAGAGCTATTTGAAATCTATCCCTAAAAGGGTATATAATATTGAAGGTGCACATAGGGTCATTCAGAATAACTTCACACACACGCTTCTGTGCATTTCCAAGTCTAATTCTGTCACTAAATCCATACCGGTCACCCAGCGCCTAAATACTAGGCCTCAAATTTATATCCCGCTGAATTTGAATACAATACATTGGGCCAAATAATATATTTGTTGTTGTGGTGAACCATAACAATGAGAAAAACATCTAGTAAGGGACGCGGACGTGGACATGGTCGTGGTGGTGTTAGTGGACCCTCTGGTGCTGGGAGAGGACGTGGCCGTTCTGCCACATCCACACGTCCTAGTGTACCAACTACCTCAGGTCCCAGTAGCCGCCAGAATTTACAGCGATATATGGTGGGGCCCAATGCCGTTCTAAGGATGGTAAGGCCTGAGCAGGTACAGGCATTAGTCAATTGGGTGGCCGACAGTGGATCCAGCACGTTCACATTATCTCCCACCCAGTCTTCTGCAGAAAGCGCACAGATGGCGCCTGAAAACCAACCCCATCAGTCTGTCACATCACCCCCATGCATACCAGGGAAACTGTCTCAGCCTCAAGTTATGCAGCAGTCTCTTATGCTGTTTGAAGACTCCGCTGGCAGGGTTTCCCAAGGGCATCCACCTAGCCCTTCCCCAGCGGTGAAAGACATAGAATGCACTGACGCACAACCACTTATGTTTCCTGATGATGAGGACATGGGAATACCACCTCAGCATGTCTCTGATGATGACGAAACACAGGTGCCAACTGCTGCGTCTTTCTGCAGTGTGCAGACTGAACAGGAGGTCAGGGATCAAGACTGGGTGGAAGACGATGCAGGGGACGATGAGGTCCTAGACCCCACATGGAATGAAGGTCGTGCCACTGACTTTCACAGTTCGGAGGAAGAGGCAGTGGTGAGACCGAGCCAACAGCGTAGCAAAAGAGGGAGCAGTGGGCAAAAGCAGAACACCCGCCGCCAAGAGACTCCGCCTGCTACTGACCGCCGCCATCTGGGACCGAGCACCCCAAAGGCAGCTTCAAGGAGTTCCCTGGCATGGCACTTCTTCAAACAATGTGCTGACGACAAGACCCGAGTGGTTTGCACGCTGTGCCATCAGAGCCTGAAGCGAGGCATTAACGTTCTGAACCTGAGCACAACCTGCATGACCAGGCACCTGCATGCAAAGCATGAACTGCAGTGGAGTAAACACCTTAAAACCAAGGAAGTCACTCAGGCTCCCCCTGCTACCTCTTCTGCTGCTGCCGCCTCGGCCTATTCTGCTGCTGCCGCCTCGGCCTCTTCCTCCGCCTCTGGAGGAACGTTGGCACCTGCCGCCCAGCAAACAGGGGATGTACCACCAACACCACCACCACCACCTCCGTCACCAAGCGTCTCAACCATGTCACACGCCAGCGTTCAGCTCTCCATCTCACAAACATTTGATAGAAAGCGTAAATTCCCACCTAGCCACCCTCGATCCCTGGCCCTGAATGCCAGCATTTCTAAACTACTGGCCTATGAAATGCTGTCATTTAGGCTGGTGGACACAGACAGCTTCAAACAGCTCATGTCGCTTGCTGTCCCACAGTATGTTGTTCCCAGCCGGCACTACTTCTCCAAGAGAGCCGTGCCTTCCCTGCACAACCAAGTATCCGATAAAATCAAGTGTGCACTGCGCAACGCCATCTGTAGCAAGGTCCACCTAACCACAGATACGTGGACCAGTAAGCACGGCCAGGGACGCTATATCTCCCTAACTGCACACTGGGTAAATGTAGTGGCAGCTGGGCCCCAGGCGGAGAGCTGTTTGGCGCACGTCCTGCCGCCGCCAAGGATCGCAGGGCAACATTCTTTGCCTCCTGTTGCCACCTCCTCCTTCTCGGCTTCCTCCTCCTCTTCTTCCACCTGCTCATCCAGTCAGCCACACACCTTCACCACCAACTTCAGCACAGCCCGGGGTAAACGTCAGCAGGCCATTCTGAAACTCATATGTTTGGGGGACAGGCCCCACACCGCACAGGAGTTGTGGCGGGGTATTGAACAACAGACCGACGAGTGGTTGCTGCCGGTGAGCCTCAAGCCCGGCCTGGTGGTGTGTGATAATGGGCGAAATCTCGTTGCAGCTCTGGGACTAGCCAATTTGACGCACATCCCTTGCTTGGCGCATGTGCTGAATTTGGTGGTGCAGAAGTTCATTCACAACTACCCCGACATGTCAGAGCTGCTGCATAAAGTGCGGGCCGTCTGTTCGCGCTTCCGGCGTTCACATCCTGCCGCTGCTCGCCTGTCTGCGCTACAGCGTAACTTCGGCCTTCCCGCTCACCGCCTCATATGCGACGTGCCCACCAGGTGGAACTCCACCTTGCACATGCTGGACAGACTGTGCGAGCAGCAGCAGGCCATAGTGGAGTTTCAGCTGCAGCACGCACGGGTCAGTCGCACTACAGAACAGCACCACTTCACCACCAATGACTGGGCCTCCATGCGAGACCTGTGTGCCCTGTTGCGCTGTTTCGAGTACTCCACCAACATGGCCAGTGGCGATGACACCGTTATCAGCGTTACAATACCACTTCTATGTCTCCTTGAGAAAACACTTAGGGCGATGATGGAACAGGAGGTGGCCCAGGAGGAGGAGGAGGAGGATGAGGAAGAGGGGTCATTTTTAGCACTTTCAGGCCAGTCTCTTCGAAGTGACTCAGAGGGAGGTTTTTTGCAACAGCAGAGGCCAGGTACAAATGTGGCCAGCCAGGGCCCACTACTGGAGGACGAGGAGGACGAGGATGAGGAGGAGGTGGAGGAGGATGAGGATGAAGCATGGTCACAGCGGGGTGGCACCCAACGCAGCTCGGGTCCATCACTGGTGCGTGGCTGGGGGGAAAGGCAGGACGATGACGATACGCCTCCCACAGAGGACAGCTTGTCCTTACCCCTGGGCAGCCTGGCACACATGAGCGACTACATGCTGCAGTGCCTGCGCAACGACAGCAGAGTTGCCCACATTTTAACCTGTGCGGACTACTGGGTTGCCACCCTGCTGGATCCACGCTACAAAGACAATGTGCCCACCTTACTTCCTGCACTGGAGCGTGATAGGAAGATGCGCGAGTACAAGCGCACGTTGGTAGACGCGCTACTGAGAGCATTCCCAAATGTCACAGGGGAACAAGTGGAAGCCCAAGGCCAAGGCAGAGGAGGAGCAAGAGGTCGCCAAGGCAGCTGTGTCACGGCCAGCTCCTCTGAGGGCAGGGTTAGCATGGCAGAGATGTGGAAAACTTTTGTCAACACGCCACAGCTAACTGCACCACCACCTGATACGCAACGTGTTAGCAGGAGGCAACATTTCACTAACATGGTGGAACAGTACGTGTGCACACCCCTCCACGTACTGACTGATGGTTCGGCCCCATTCAACTTCTGGGTCTCTAAATTGTCCACGTGGCCAGAGCTAGCCTTTTATGCCTTGGAGGTGCTGGCCTGCCCGGCAGCCAGCGTTTTGTCTGAACGTGTATTCAGCACGGCAGGGGGCGTCATTACAGACAAACGCAGCCGCCTGTCTACAGCCAATGTGGACAAGCTGACGTTCATAAAAATGAACCAGGCATGGATCCCACAGGACCTGTCCGTCCCTTGTCCAGATTAGACATTAACTACCTCCCCATAACCATATATTATTGGACTCCAGGGCACTTCCTCATTCAATCCTATTTTTATTTTCATTTTACCATTATATTGCGATGCTACCCAAAGTTGAATGAACCTCTCCTCTGCCTGTGTGCTAGGCCTAAATATATGCCAATGGACTGTTGCAGTGGTGGCTGACATGAAGCCTGATTCTCTGCTATGACATGCAGACTAATTCTCTGCTGACATGAAGCCAGATTGTCTGTTACGGGACCTCTCTCCTCTGCCTGGGTGCTGGGCCTAAATTTATGACCATGGACTGTTGCAGTGGTGGCTGACGTGAAGCCTGATTCTCTGCTATGACATGCAGACTGATTCTCTGCTGACATGAAGCCAGATCGTCTGTTACGGGACCTCTCTGCTCTGCCTGTGTGCTAGGCCTAAATATATGCCAATGGACTGTTGCAGTGGTGGGTGACGTGAAGCCTCATTCTCTGCTATGACATGCAGACTGATTCTCTGCTGACATGAAGCCAGATTGTCTGTTACGGGACCTCTCTGCTCTGCCTGTGTGCTAGGCCTAAATATATGCCAATGGACTGTTGCAGTGGTGGGTGACGTGAAGCCTCATTCTCTGCTATGACATGCAGACTGATTCTCTGCTGTCATGAAGCCAGATTGTCTGTTACGGGACCTCTCTGCTCTGCCTGTGTGCTAGGCCTAAATATATGCCAATGGACTGTTGCAGTGGTGGGTGACGTGAAGCCTCATTCTCTGCTATGACATGCAGACTGATTCTCTGCTGTCATGAAGCCAGATTGTCTGTTACGGGACCTCTCTGCTCTGCCTGTGTGCTAGGCCTAAATATATGCCAATGGACTGTTGCAGTGGTGGGTGACGTGAAGCCTCATTCTCTGCTATGACATGCAGACTGATTCTCTGCTGACATGAAGCCAGATTGTCTGTTACGGGACCTCTCTGCTCTGCCTGTGTGCTAGGCCTAAATATATGCCAATGGACTGTTGCAGTGGTGGGTGACGTGAAGCCTCATTCTCTGCTATGACATGCAGACTGATTCTCTGCTGTCATGAAGCCAGATTGTCTGTTACGGGACCTCTCTGCTCTGCCTGTGTGCTAGGCCTAAATATATGCCAATGGACTGTTGCAGTGGTGGGTGACGTGAAGCCTCATTCTCTGCTATGACATGCAGACTGATTCTCTGCTGACATGAAGCCAGATTGTCTGTTACGGGACCTCTCTGCTCTGCCTGTGTGCTAGGCCTAAATATATGCCAATGGACTGTTGCAGTGGTGGGTGACGTGAAGCCTCATTCTCTGCTATGACATGCAGACTGATTCTCTGCTGTCATGAAGCCAGATTGTCTGTTACGGGACCTCTCTGCTCTGCCTGTGTGCTAGGCCTAAATATATGCCAATGGACTGTTGCAGTGGTGGGTGACGTGAAGCCTCATTCTCTGCTATGACATGCAGACTGATTCTCTGCTGACATGAAGCCAGATTGTCTGTTACGGGACCTCTCTGCTCTGCCTGTGTGCTAGGCCTAAATATATGCCAATGGACTGTTGCAGTGGTGGGTGACGTGAAGCCTCATTCTCTGCTATGACATGCAGACTGATTCTCTGCTGACATGAAGCCAGATCCTCTGTTACGGGAGCTCTCTCCTCTGCCTGGGTGCTGGGCCTAAATTTATGACAATTGACTGTTGCAGTGGTGGGTGACGTGAAGCCTGATTCTCTGCTATGATATGAAGACTGATTCTCTGCTGACATGAAGCCAGATTGTCTGTTACGGGACCTTTCTCCTCTGCCTGGGTTCTGGGCCTAAATTTATGAAAATTGACTCTTACAGTGGTGGGTGACGTGAAGCCTGATTCTAGGCTATGATATGAAGACTGATTCTCTGCTGACATGAAGCCAGATTGTCTGTTACGGGACCTTTCTCCTCTGCCTGGGTTCTGGGCCTAAATTTATGAAAATTGACTCTTACAGTGGTGGGTGACGTGAAGCCTGATTCTCTGCTATGATATGAAGACTGATTCTCTGCTGACATGAAGCCAGATTCTCTGTTACGGGACCTCTCTCCTCTGCCTGGGTGCTGGGCCTAAATTTATGACAATGGACTGTTGCAGTGGTGGCTGACGTGAAGCCTGATTCTCTGCTATGACATGCAGACTGATTCTCTGCTGTCATGAAGCCAGATTGTCTGTTACGGGACCTCTCTGCTCTGCCTGTGTGCTAGGCCTAAATATATGCCAATGGACTGTTGCAGTGGTGGCTGACGTGAAGCCTCATTCTCTGCTATGACATGCAGACTAATTCTCTGCTGACATGAAGACAGATTCTCTGTTACGGGACCTCCCTCCTCTGCCTGGGTGCTGGGCCTAAATATATGCCAATGGACTGTTGCAGTGGTGGCTGACGTGAAGCCTCATTCTCTGCTATGACATGCAGACTAATTCTCTGCTGACATGAAGACAGATTCTCTGTTACGGGACCTCTCTCCTCTGCCTGGGTGCCGGGGCCTAAATATCTGAGAATGGACTGTTCCAGTGGTGGGTGACGGGAAGCCAGATTCTCTGCTATGGAACCTCTCTCCAATTGATTTTGGTTAATTTTTATTTATTTAATTTTTATTTTAATTCATTTCCCTATCCACATTTGTTTGCAGGGGATTTACCTACATGTTGCTGCCTTTTGCAGCCCTCTAGCTCTTTCCTGGGCTGTTTTACAGCCTTTTTAGTGCCGAAAAGTTCGGGTCCCCATTGACTTCAATGGGGTTCGGGTTCGGGACGAAGTTCGGATCGGGTTCGGATCCCGAACCCGAACATTTCCGGGATGTTCGGCCGAACTTCTCGAACCCGAACATCCAGGTGTTCGCTCAACTCTAACCAGAACTGTATTTACCTTGGCCCACCTATTGCTTTGACCTCACGTAGAATTCTCCTGTTTGGACTGGCATACCGCAGATGGAGATCCCTTTAACTGAGCATACCTAGGATCCTTGGCATCAGTCCGTACCTTTAAAACTGTGCCTCGGTAAAAGCCTTCCAGTTTTACTGGACCACTCTAATCATTCCATAGGGCCTGAACAGAGTTACAGCAGTTTAACTTTAACAACATTATACTGGTTCGTTTGTAATCTGTGGACACATGTTACTAAACATAACTGGATTTCCTAGTGATAATCATCTGGGAATCCCTCAACATACAATAAGCTTTTAGGGTACCCTTTACCAGAATTGGTCTATCAAAATATGTCCTTACCCTCAACCCATCATGGCTGTCCTTCCTTATGAAGGTAGCTTTACGGATATGCCAGCCACTATACTCTGCCCCAGTGACATCTTCAGGACTCAGAACCCCTTCCTTGGTACACAACAACGTTGTAGTGTTGGCTTCCACTTGCTTGTAAGTGTGCAGGGTCTGAGTCTTAAAAATGTCTGAATTCCTTGAGGCAGAGGGCATTCAAGTCATGTTGTATGGCAGACACATTCTCCACAGGGGTATAATGCTGAATTACACCTTTGGCAAAACACTCCCTCTGGAAACTATACAGATACCACTGTCCCGGTGTAAAGGAGAAGTTCTCGTACGGTTCTAGGATTTTGCCATCCAAACATTCCACCATTAAAATACCGGATTTACTAATTGATATGTTGGCCATACCATTATTAACTCCCAGGCCCTCCCCCGAAGAGGTTGAGCCTGCCATCATCATGCTTACCACCAGTGTCACAAGTTGGAGATGTGCCATGTTCAGAGGATCTCAAAATCTTTTCTGGTTAGTCGTAACCTTGGCAAATCTCCCTCCCGTGATCTGTCAGTTCAATGTATATGTAATCAGTACTCATGGATCCACCATCGACCCACCAAACCCCCCCCCCTCACCCAACTCTAAGCGGGTATACGTTATTGAGTTGGGGAGCCTCGGGTGGCCTTGACCTGCTCAATTTGGATCCACAAAACTTCCTGCCGCCTACGTGACTTTTTATTGGTCGTCATCGGCCTTTGCACCTTCAGCATTGTGTCACCCATTACTTCAAGGACCTGATAGTGTCCTTCCCAGTTTGCGTACCAAGGACCGGCCGGCGGAAGATTTTTTTACCATCACCAGCTTTCCTACAGAGGGCATCAGTGTTTACCCATGTAAATACAGTCTGTGCAGGCGTATCGCTGCATGAGGCAATAACTCTTTCAGTTTATGTTGAAACATGTCTCTAGGGATGGTATCCTTCATAGGCTGTGACACTAGAGGTTCATTGCACAGGCATAGGGGCATTTTGCATCCGGTCATGAGTTTAAACGGTGTTATACAGGTACTGGTAGCCTCGGTAGCTCGGATTACCATTAACACAACTGGAAGAGAGGTTACCCATGAGGAACCTTCCTCCAGTACCAATTTAGAAAGTTGTGTCTTAATGGTCTGGTTCATGCACTCCACGATGCCCGCAGACTGAGGTTGGTAAGGCACATGAAACCTTTGCTTTATGTCTAAAAGACCACAAAGCGCTTTCATTACTTTACCCGTGAAATGGGTTCCTCTGTCTGACTCTGTCAATCTGGGGTACCTCATCAAGACAGAACCTGTTCCCAGAGAACACGGGCAGATGTTGTAGCCGAATCGTTGACCATAGGAATGGCTTCTACCATTTAGAGAAGACATCCACCACCACCAGTGTGTAACGACAGTTACAATTTTCTGTTGGTAAAGGTCCTATAAAATCTATTTGTAGTGCGGACCATGGACCATCTGCAGGAGGAACTCACTGCAACACCGGCTTCAAGGCTGATGCCCTTGGCTTAGCCTGAGCACATACCAGGCATTGTTGTGTAACTTCCTCTACTGTATTAGACATTCCTGGCCAGTACAACTTGTCTCTCAGGAAAGACAAGAGTTTATTCCGGCCAAGGTGTCCAAACAGTTGGTGATTCAATCTCTTCAGCTCTGCTTGCAGATGCTGCGGAACCACGGGAAGAGGAAGTTGCTGTGTACCGGTATTGTAACACAGGATCCCTTGTTGTGTTGACCAGGGATGCTGTGAAGATGTGAGATGTGTCATTGGAAGAGGATCTTTGGCTTGTTCCTCCTCAAATGACAACAGGCCTTTTTTCAGATTGGTACAAACTGCAATCCGGTAAGCTGGTAGCAGCTCAGTGCTTGTTTCCCAAAGGATCCCAGACACTGCCGCTAGTTTGGCCAATTCATCCACCTTGTTGTTACCTAGCGTCAAAGGCTCGTCCCCTTTCTGATGCACAGGGATTTTAATGATGGCTGCTTCTGCCGTGTGTGCCATGCCCCATTCCCATAGTTCCTTCAGAACCAAAAAATGAGCCAGAGGTTTGTTTTGGCTGTCCACAAATCCTCGTCTTTTCCATGTGTCCAGGTACAGGTTGAGCGAACAAACTACATATGAACTGTTGCTATATATAGTTTGTTTCCCTGGGGGTTGAAGAAGCCGAGCTTCCTTGACCGCCTCCAGTTCTGCCCGCTGTGCTGACATGTGACCTGGTAACCTGACAAGACTCTGGGTACCTGTGGTCTCATCCAGTACAGCAAAACCCATCACATAAGTCCCATCCATATAGAATCGAGAGCCATCAAGAAAGATGACTCTGTCTTCTTGATGTCTATCGGTCCTGAACATTTGTGGCACGTTGATTTGCATTGGTTGGCCACAGTCATGTTCGGTTCCAGTCAGGTTCAGTAACTGGGGCAGACCATACTTGGCCTTGTGGTTCACCTGCAGACTCTGGCCACTGAGATCCATAATCCACCTCCCGAATCTCTGTTGGGAGACTCCAGGGAGTGTATCACGGAGCAAGAGGGCCAATGGAGAGTATGGCGTCTGCAAGGTGAGCGGCCTGAATCCTACAATATGCTCGGTGGTTTTGACGGCATAGTGTATGGCTGCCAGTTGTTTGGCATACTCATCAAACCCTCGTTCAACAGGCAAAAGTAACCTGGAGTAGTATCCCAGGGGTCTAGTGTCATACCCTATCTGCTGTAAGAGGACCTCTGAGATAGACTCCGTCCCTGCATGCGCCTATATGGCTACTTCCCTTCAGGATGGGGAGTGGCCAGTACAAGGGCAGAGGAAAGGTCCCCTTTCAAAGTAGAATAGGCCTCTTCCTGTGCATCAGATCAACCTTTGATTGAAGGGTCTTCTCCTCGGAGCAGTTCATAGAGGGGTTTCGCTTTGGCAGCAAAATCCTCTATGAACTCCCTCATGAAGTTGGGGAATCCCAAGAATTTTCTCAAATCCTGTAGAGTGCCAGGCCTAGGTAACTATACCATGGCTTTCACTCTGGCTGCCACAATTCTTTTGGCTCCAAAAGAAATTTGGACCCCAAGGAAAGTCACCTCTGTTCTGGCCAAATTTGCCTTGTGGGGACTCAACTTGAGTCCTGACCTGGCTAATAGCTCTTTCAAAAGAACCAAATGTTCTTCTATGGTTTCTGTGTGCAAGAGCAAGTCGTCCACGTATTACAGAAGACATTCTGGCCGTGAAAACACACTCAGTATGGCCACCAATGCCTGGTAAAAATATGTGGGACTACTGGGGAACCCTTGGGGGAGTACACCGAACATGTACTGTTTGTCCCCCACTGTAAAGGAAAATTTGTACCTACAGTTTTCGGTGAGTTCAATTGAAAAGAACCCATTGGCAACATCTATGGTCGAGAATATGTGACTTTTGCCGCTTATTCTGGCCATAATTTCGGGAGTCTGTGCCACCACTGGAGCGGACATTAGGGTGTATTTGTTAAGGACCCCGAGGTCTATGGTGAGCCTCCATGCATTGGTGTCCCTCTTTTTTACTGGCCTGAGGGCATTGTTGCATTTAGAATTGTCCTCTATGACCACACCCCTAGTTTTCAATTCCTGGACGGTGTCCAAAATTGAATGTGTGGCTTCTGGTGGAAAGCGGTATTGGCGTTGAGGTGGAGGGTTGGGACCTTGTATGTCCACCTGAACTTCAATCAGTCTGCCACAATCATTTTTGCCCACAGATCAGGGTACTCATACACAATAGGCTCAAGGTCTGGCTTATGTGAGATTTCCGGCCATTTTTTTTTTTTTCTTTAACTTGTTTATTTTATTTTCATAGCCGTAAAACACGACGTAGGTTACAGGGAATAATGTAACATGGAAAAGGTACATAATATTCAGTAGCATAAAATTCAAGCATATATAGAGGAAGCAAGCACGTCAGTGACCAACAGGCGACAGTCGGGTATAGTGTACAATAAGGCTGACCATATTCACAGCAATTTGTGTACAAAGAGTGCTAACCAGTCAGGTTCAAAGGCCTATAGCTATGAGTGGGCATGTCTAATCCTAGGAAGCTTGGATGTAGTTTGAGCTATGATGTCGAAGGTATTCATATAAGCATGGGCAAGCCGGGGCCTAGAAAGCTTGGACTTCATGTGATTTATGGCAACAGAGCACCAGAAGTAGGTGGTATAAATAACTAAGGGAGGGAGTGTGGCCGTGTGCTGCTGGAAAACCTAAAAGTAGACCAGAGTGACCAACGCTTCAGGAAGGCTGGATGTGTGCGAGATTCCCAAGCAGAAAGCTCTTCAAAACGGTAGAGCTGGTCAACCTTAAGCTTCCATTGTTCAATTGTTGGCAATGAGGTCTGGAGCCAATGTTTGGGAACAAGTAGACGTGCTGCACTCAAGAGCTGTTTGAAGAGATAGCTAGGGGGGGGGGGGGTTGGTTTGCATCCGCATAATGGGACAGCAGTGCTCCAAGTGGAGACACCTTTACGGATTCACTGCTTATCTGGTTGCTTAAGCGAAAAATGTCCGACCACCATTTGCTAATTACAGGGCAATTCCACCAAATATGGAGGAAGGTCCCAGTCTCCTCGGAACACCTCCAGCACTTATCAGAGGAGAATTCAGCAAAATGGGCAGATCTAGATGGAGTAATATACCAGTATTTTGTATCCATTTTCCTGAATGTGCACGCAACGGGAAGCCTTGTGGGGAGTGCTGAATAAATCAGGCAAATCACTGAAAGGTATGGTTATCCCGGTTTCTCTTTCCCAGTGGTGAATGAAAGATGGTTTGGTGATAAGTGGCGGGGTCCGCAGTTTGCTATGTATTTGCGATATTAGCTTTCTCGGAGGTTTGGGATTGATGATGAAGGCTTCGAGCCAACCTATTGGCCGAAGAAGTTCTCCTTCGGTATTGTTTCTTATTAGAAAGGACCTAATGTGTAGGATTAAGGTAAGGTCACATGGGCGGGGGTTAAGTAAGGTATGTATGGCATCGGTCTCAAGGAGCTTTCCCGTGGAGTCCAAGAAATTTCTTATGGGCAAAGAGGAGAATTTAATACATTTGGAGGAGGAATGCAATAGAGTTGGGGAGGACGTACCTAAGATGTCTGCAACAGTCAGTATAGGTGAAGGGAAGGGAACTGAGCAATGAGAGGAGTTCAGCCATCTCCAAGCATCCAGTGTTGCTTTTAAAATTGGATAGTTAGACAGTGGTATATGAGGGGGAAATTGATGACCTAATAAGACTGTCCGAAATGGAATGTCTAGTATGCTTTGTTCTAGGCTTACCCAAGGTTTGTCAGTAGGGTTGCGGAGCCAGTCAACCGCTCTAGCTAACAGTATTGCTTTTCCATAAAGTTCTGGGTCTGGGAGGCCGATACCACCTAGCTGGCGTGGGTGAGCTAAAAGTTTGTATGAGAGTCTGGCTTTCTTGCCGTTCCATATGAAAGTTCTGAACGTTTGTTTCAAGGATGTGTAGAAGGAGTTAGGTAAAGGAATTGGGAGGACCTGTTGGAGGTATGTCAGGCGCGGTAAGATTAATGAAGTGAGAAGATTTTTACGCCCAAACCAGGATAGCATGGGTGCCCTGGTCTGTAAGTTGTCTATGGCTTTAAATAGAGAGTTTTTAAGGGGGATGTAGTTTAGGGAGAAGAGATCTGAGATTTGAGGACCGATTTTAACTCCTAGATAAGTAATGGTTGGGGAAGACCAATTAAAGGGGGAATTTTCCATCAGTAAGGACTTGGTATGAGTAGATATTCCTATCGTAAGGATCAGCGATTTGCTAGTGTTTATCTTAAAGTTAGAGATGGAACTATAGTGTTGTAAGTGATTTTGCATGTAAGGTAGGGAAGTAGTGGGATTTGTTGTCATGATCATAACATCATCGGCGAACGCCTCAATTTTGTTGTCTCTTCCACCCAAGGTAGTACCTTTAATATTATGATCTTTCCTAAACGTGGACAGAAGGGGTTCCATTGCCAGTACAAAAAGAAGGGGGGACAAGGGACAACCCTGGCGGGTACCGTTGTGTATGCAGAAGGGCAAAGAAAGACTACCATTAACCATTACCAGGGCAGTGGCCTGTGCATACATAGCAAAGATCGCTTGAACAAAGGGACCAGGCAGACCAAAGCCCAGAAGAGCTTGTCTCAGATATGTCCAGTTGATTCTGTCGAGCGCTTTTTCTGCGTCGGTGCTAAGCAAAAGGAGAGGAGAGGAAGTGTGTTTGGCATGGCACATTGCATTGATAACTCTCGTAGTGTTATCTTTGCCCTCCCTACTGCGGACAAAGCCTACCTGGTCCCCATGTATCAAAGAGGGAAGGAAGTTTGCAAGCTGGTTGGCCAACATTTTAGCTAAAAGATTGAGATCTATATTCAAGAGGGAAATGGGTCTGTAGTTTGCGCAGAGTTTGGGATCCTTCCCTTCTTTGGGGATCAGTGCTATGTGTGCAGTTGTCATATCCCTAGAAAGGGCATTACCTTGTAAGGCAGAGTTTCATACTTTAAGAAGGTGTGGGAGTAATTGAGTCTTAAAGGTTTTGTAGTATGATGACAGGATGCCGTCGGGGCCAGGACTTTTTCCCAGGGGCATTTGGGAAAGAGCTACCGAAAGCTCCTCGATTGAGAAGGGAGCTGCTAGTAGGGTTTTCTGAGTATCGGTGAGCGTAGGGAGGGTATTCGCCTCTAAAAAGGAGGAGATTAAGGACAAGTGAGTATCAGAGGATGGAGGGGACGGGATATTGTAGAGCTCTTCATAGAATGCTCTAAATTGATTAGCTATTTGGTTTGTGGAGAAGATGGTTTCACCAGTTGGGGAACTTAGTATTGGTGTATGTAATTGGTGTCTCTTCTTGCCTTAATTCTGTTCATCAAGAACTTAGTAGTCTTATCGCCGTGAGCATTGAATTTATGCTGCGAGTTCAGATAGTATTTAGCGGATTTAGCATCCAATAAAGCTTTCAGTTCTGCTCTAAGACTAGAGAGGTCCTGACGCTGAGAATCGGCTAAGGAGCGTTTGTGTAGAGTCTCGAGTTTTTTAATTTTAGTGAGGAGAGAAGCTATCTTTTGTTCCCTGAGCTTCTTAATGTATGATCCAATGCTGATAAAGTGTCCCCTAATGAATGGTTTATGTGCATCCCATAGGGTTTGAGGGGAGATAGATTTGTCAGTATTCAGTTTAAAGTATTCCTCTAGTAAGGAAGAGATTTTTGTAATGATTTTGGGGTCCTCCTATAATGGATTTGTTTAGACGCCAATTAAAGCATGAGGTATTGCGTGTAGGGGACGTGACTGTGAGGAATACAGGAGCATGATCGGATATATGGATAGATCCGATCTTGGCCGCCGAACAGTGCTGGAGGTGTTCCTTGGACACGAACAGGTAGTCGATACGGTGGTATGTATTATGAACATGCGAAAAAAAGGTGTAGTCTACCTCACTAGGATGCAGAGTACGCCATGAGTCGACCAGATGTAATTTCCAGAAAACATCTCTCACCCGTCGCAGTGAGTTCAGTGAGTGAGCTGATTTATGGGAAGATAAGTCAAGTAGTGGGTCAAGCGCTATATTAAAGTCGCCTCCCAACACAACAATACCTTCTTTGAAGGACTCAATGATTTTATACATGTTGGAAAGCCAGGATGTTTGTTTGGTGTTGGGGGCATACAAGTTTACAAATTTGTATATCTGAGGGCCTATATTCCCTTTCACTAAAAGGTATCTCCCATCTGGATCTTGAGTATGTTCTGAGTATTTAAATGGGACTTTTCTTCTAAAACCAATGCTAACACGTCCTGACGCTGATGAATTACCACCACAATGGAACCACACAGGATAATGTTAGAATTCCAGGTTGGGGTAGTGATTGAACCTGAAGTGTGTCTCCTGGAGAAGCAACACCTCTCATCCCTCTTTGCGTAACATCGCCAAAATTTGGCTTCTCTTAGAAGGAGAATTAAATCCTCTCACATTGTAGGTGGCAATTTGTAGATCAGCCATGAATGATTAGTGAGTGGGGATCGAGGCATATCAATGTGTCAGTCCCCCAGGGGAGAGCACTTACCGGTAACGTGTGAGTCGGTTGGTCAGAAGAAATGGATAGGGTCCCTAAGTTGGTGTGGGGTCCTCTACTGTAATGTGACAATAGTATCATGTACCTTAGAACAAACCGGGGAGAAAAGGAAAACATTAGAACAAAGGAAAAAGAACATCTCAAGCGTAGGGTCACCCCTAAGCTAGTCATCTTGGGGGGAATGAGGTCTACTGACCGAGTTATGTGCCGTCCAGCACATTAATAAACAGCCTACATGGGATATTAGGGTCTTATAATAAGAAAGAGGGTGTTGGGCATTTATGGAGAAGGCCAACTAACTAGTGGTAGGGACTAGGCAAAATTGACATTAACAAATTGGGCGTAGCTGACAGACCAAATAGGTATGAAAAGTGAAAGCACGAGACAGAAGCGAGCAAGTGACAGAGGGTCATGAGGGAGGGGAGAGTGGAAAGCATAAGTAAATCGGACAGACAGTAAGATACTATCAATGGTTGAGACTTCTCCAGGTTTCGCTGAGACAAGTCCACTCCATAAGGTATCCGTCGTCGTCTGTTCTAGAATATATGGAAAGAGTTCAGGCAAGCATGTTATAACAAGGAGAACATAGGATTGGCCCTTAGGTTCACTGGTCTTGGGAAAGTCTCTTTGGAGTTAGTTGTCTTCCTCTTTTACCTGTTTTATGGGCTTTAGGGGTGTGCATCAAAGTGTAAGGCGTGACGGTCGGGACTTCAGGGAGAGCAGCAATATCCTGAAATAAGTCCCAGTTCTCAATCTGGAAGGGAGGGATTTGCAGAACGTCGTACATTGCATCTAGATCTGAGTGTGAAGAGATATTGAAACGACGCCCATCCTGGGTAAAAGATAGCCCAAACGGAAAGTTCCATTTGTATTGGATCCTGTTAGCCCGTAGCCATTCTGTCAAAGGTTTCATGATCCGGCACTTTCTGAGTGTAGAGGGGGCTAAATCTTGATAGATGGATATTTGCGCCCCTTCAAATACAATTTCAGGGCGGTTTCTAGCCGCTTCTTGCACCGCAGCTTTTACCTGGAAGTTCAGAAATGTATAAATTATGTCCCTAGGGGGATCTTCTGCTTTAGGCTTAGGGCGTAGAGCCCTATGGGCTCTCTCCAATGTTATTTCTGGAGTGAAGTTTGGGCCCAGGAGTGATATGCAAAGATGTTTGACAGCATTTGGGACGTCTCCTGGGGCCACCGCTTCAGAGATCCCTCGTATCCGGAGGTTGTTGCGGCGCTCCCTGTTCTCCTGGTCCTCTAGGGCATTATGCAGTTCATTGAGATAAGCGCTGCACTTCTGTAATGAAGTTGATGTGGCTTTCTGGTGTTCCAGAACCATAGCCTGGTGAGTCTCGAGGGCCTCCACTCTGTCCCAGACTTGCCTCATGTCCTGGCGCATGGCCGCTATCTCAGTGAGGATCGGTTCCGTGGCTTTGCACATGGTATGTTTTAAGTAGTGTCGGGTTATGGGGAGAGTCCCTTTACCTTGCGGCTCGTCGGCATCGCTGTCCTCGTCGGACTTCTCCTGCGTGCTGGCTCTGTGGAGCTGTGTAGGCTGAGTCGGCGCCATCTTAGAATCTCGCGCTACAAACGAGACCGCAGCTTTTTTAACAAACTTGTCCATTTCGCCACTCGCCGGTAAGGTCTTTTGCAGGGTCGGGTGTTCACCGCTCCTTGGGTTGCCAATTTTCACCATGGTGAGGCTGATAGCTGCTGATAGCTAATGATATGGACGGCGGTAGTGCAGGAGCTCAGCGAAGTGTGGCCATCTCAGACCGGCGCAGGCTCCGCCCCCAGATCTCCGGCCATTTGTGTTCGAGTGCTTCAGTAGAATTGTCTACTGTTGGCAATGGTGGTCCCAGACACTGGCATTGGATGACAAACACCTTGGATTACCTGGGACCCCTCCACACAATACCATGTGCCAGATCTAGGATCCACCCATTTTGTGTCATTACGTCGGTTCCAATAATGTTGTCAGAACCGGGGTAATACCACATTGGGATCCTAAGGGTCATGTAACTGATATTCTGGACAATTACCTCTTTGATTCTGTGGGCCTTCACCCCCCCCCCCCTTGTTGGTGATCAAATCTGATCACCACACACTGAGTGCTGTTGCGATGTAAATCATGTTTGACATTGGTAATGGAGATTTCCGCACCAGTGTCAAGCATGTTTTGTTGTCTAGTCCTGTGAATGTCCCAGATTTTAACGAACATATTTCCCCACTGACTTGGCATAACTAGGTTTCATTTTGTAACCATTATTATTGCCCGTTCTCTCAGGATTTGTCCGGTTATTACGTGGCCATTGTGGAAAGTCCTCTTTATGTGCCCGTATTGTAAACACAGGAAGCATAGAATGCCTCCTGTCTTTTCCAATTGCGGGGCCAGGGGGCGAACAGCAGAATTAGCCTTTGTGTGCTGTACTCATTCATCTTGAGATGTAACGTGTACAGGCACACACTCCCTAACTTTGATGGATTTCTTATTGAGCAGTGTATCCTGTCTACACTGCTTAATAACCATAGCCGCATCCGTGAGGGATGGCTCCCTAGCTGCACTGCACCGGATTGCAGTGTCAAGGTATGGGAATTTTTCCACAAACATACATATCATACCCTGTGGAATTCCGATACCGTGATCCTTTGTAACCCTCCTGTACATTGCTTCAAACCGACTACACAGAGACAGAGGTTCGTAATCTATAGTGGGTCTGAACTTGGACAGGATATCTGGAGTGCCAGTCTCATGAGTATGGAGAGAAGTTCCTTCTTATTATAAAACTGTCCATTCATGGGTTGTGTCCTCCCCGTTACCTCATACCTTTGGTTTAGGTGTGTAGGTAACCATAACTTAAATAACTCCATGCGCCACTGAATATATGTTACACTGACCCTCGAAGATATCAGATGAAGTAAACGGATCTACACTGGGATCATATTTTGGGATCTCCTTGCAAATCTGTAACAGGAAGTTTATCCTTTCCATACTGGAATGGTTAGGATAAAAGTCTTCCTGTCTTTCCAGACGCATTGGTGGATTGGAAGTGGTAAATGACCAACCTCTTTCCTCTCCCCAATTGTTGTCCTGATCCTGGAAGCAGCTGCTATACCTGTTCTCCCTGGGTGTTTGGGTGAAATGTAGCGTCCGTTCCCACTGTCCCCTAGTGTCTACCGTGTCGGATGTTTGATCCGTGGGAGACCTTCGCACCATCGCCGCTGTCTCCTCCTGTGCCGTTCCTGAAACACAAACCTATTTCATGGGCAACATGCTGTTAGCACCAGGCTGTGACAGATTCGAAATGAACAGCTGAAAATCTGCAATGGTTTGCATTTTCGCAGCTAGGTTCTCTCAAAAATGAACAATCATGGTATCTGTAGATATCACATTGTTCCTAAACTGATTTATCTCAGTGTATAGTCTGAGCAGTTCCTTGTCCATGTCAGAGTAGAAACTCTCCTTGTCCGAGAGTCTAGACTCTAACACGCAAATCTCTCTGCCCCTCTCGACTGTACACTGGGCCTTCTCTTGTAGTTGTGTTTGTAATGTGTGTAACTGTTTGATGTTCTCAACACAACAATCGCAGTGAAAGTTTACCGTGTTGGAAAATTCCTCTGCCTTTGTTGTGTTGGTAAGTGTTTCAAGATGTTCTGGCTTCCAAATGATATCCTCAAAGGTGTAAACTAATTTGGTTAACATTTGGAGACGTTTTTTGTATTTTTTTGAAAACACAATTATTGATACAGATTTTATCATAAGTTTATGCCTGGACCAATAGAGTGGAGCATAACAGCTCAGTGGATTTGTAAGTGGTGGGGATGGGGTTGAATGTGCTATGTTTGCTGAGGTGTTGCAGTGTGAAGAAGTTCATACTCACTTTTTGACGAGAGGCCATCTTCTTGACGGAACGCCTTCTCCCGACCAGCCAGATTACTTCTGTTCAGCTCCAATGATGAAGGCTCTCTCTTCATTGATGTATGTGATGACTTCTCTCCAGTGTTCAGTGGGCGTGTAAAGGAAACAGAAAATGCTTAATACACAAATCAGAAAGATTTAAATTATCTGCTGTAGATTTTGGCCCATGCCTAGCTCTGATTGAAAAATCACGTTCTGTATGAATTATCAGGCCCTGGACGCTCAGAAACCATTGACTGCATCTCTCTTGCCTGACTAATTCACAGAATAGCGACTCTCTTCACCAAAGCCAAACATGACACAAATTCTTAGCAGTAGGCCTGGCTCGCCAATGATAAGGGGAATATTAATTATTGATATTTTGGATAATCTCAACAATTAATATTCATAAATAGGCGTGAGTTGTCTAGTGATGACTCCACCTATTTATACCTAAAATACAAATACACTGATTGCCTTACTCTATACTAAACTACCTGCGGCTATTGCTGCGGCGCCTACTACAACAAAAAGACTACACACTGTGCTTAAATAAAAGGCATTTATTAACACACTACAATTCTACAATCTAATTATTGCTTGTAACTATATATATATATATATATATATATATATATATATATATATCAATGGAATATATATATATAAAAAAAAAAATATATATATATATATATATATATATTAATAGCAGCACACAGCAATATAATATAATAACAACGCACCAACAAACTAATATGGTCCTAACTACGCTAACACAATACCAAGTCCTCCCCAGAATCTAACTACAATTACACCCAACCTGGCAATATACTATCCCTATCCGCCTGTAGCGCATCTGCATACCCCGTGGTGCGATAATTATCGCGCTGGAGGTATGCAGATAACAGAGGGTTGGACGTTTGTCGTTTGTTTCCCTCTCTCTGTTATGTTAACTATCCCCAGCAGAGCTCATATATATATATATATATATATATATATACAATACCATAGCCCACACACATTTATGGTATATACATAGACATGTATGCCGACCAGGGGCATGCATGCATCTCTATGCATACACCTATCACCTAAACAGGCCCAAACACTGGGCCCACATTATGTAAAGGCCACTATACATGCATAAATATATACAGTGGGATGCGAAAGTTTGGGCAACCTTGTTAATCGTCATGATTTTTCTGTATAAATCGTTGGTTGTTACGATAAAAAATGTCAGTTAAATATATCATATAGGAAACAAACACAGTGATATTTGAGAAGTGAAATGAAGTTTATTGGATTTACAGAAAATGTGCTATAATTAGGGATGAGCGAACTCGAACTGTATAGTTCGGGTTCGTACCGAATTTTGGGGTGTCCGTGACACGGACCCGAACCCGGACATTTTCGTAAAAGTCCGGGTTCGGGTTCGGTGTTCGTCGCTTTCTTCGCGCTTTTGTGACGCTTTCTTGGCGCTTTTTGAAAGGCTGCAAAGCAGCCAATCAACAAGCGTCATACTACTTGCCCCAAGAGGCCATCACAGCCATGCCTACTATTGGCATGGCTGTGATTGGCCAGAGCACCATGTGACCCAGCCTCTATTTAAGCTGGAGTCACATAGCGCCGCCCGTCACTCTGCTCTGATTAGCGTAGGGAGAGGTTGCGGCTGCGACAGTAGGGCGAGATTAGGCAGATTAACTCCTCCAAAGGACTTGATTAACTGATCGATCTGCAGCTGTGGATCATTGAGCTGCTGATCCTCAATTGCTCACTGTTTTTAGGCTGCCCAGACCGTTTGTCAGTCACATTTTTCTGGGGTGATCGGCGGCCATTTTGTGTCTTGTGGTGCGCCAGCACAAGCTGCGACCAAGTGCATTTAACCCTCAATGGTGTGGTTGTTTTTTGGCTAAAGCCTACATCAGGGTGAAGCTGTCACACCAAGTGCATTTAACCAGCAATAGTCTGTTCATTTTTTGGCCATATACAAAATCAGGGGCAAGCTGCGCCTGTCACCAAGTGCATTTAACCCTCAATGGTGTGGTTGTTTTTTGGCTAAAGCCTACATCAGGGTGAAGCTGTCACACCAAGTGCATTTAACCAGCAATAGTCTGTTCATTTTTTGGCCATATACTAAATCAAGGGCAAGCTGCGCCTGTCACCAAGTGCATTTAACCCTCAATGGTGTGGTTGTTTTTTGGCTAAAGCCTACATCAGGGTGAAGCTGTCACACCAAGTGCATTTAACCAGCAATAGTCTGTTTATTTTTTGGCCATATCCCAGTCTAATTCTGTCACTAAATCCATACCGGTCACCCAGCGCCTAAATACTAGGCCTCAAATTTATATCCCGCTAAATCTGTCCTTAGTGCTGTAGCTGGGCGAGTTATTTAGTGTCCGTTCAAGCACATTTCTTGTTCTGGGTTGAAATACAATTCCCAATTTAGCAATTTCATAATTTAGTGGTTTCTGCTATATCAGAGCTATTTGAAATCTATCCCTAAAAGGGTATATAATATTCAAGGTGCACATTGGGTCATTCAGAATAACTTCACACACACCCGCTACTGTGTATTTCCAAGTCTAATTCTGGCACTAAACCCATACCTGTCACCCAGCGCCTAAATACTAGGCCTCAAATTTATATCCCGCTAAATCTGTCCCTAGTGCTGTAGCTGGGCGAGTTATTTAGTGTCCGTTCAAGCACATTTCTTGTTCTGGGTTGAAATACAATTCCCAATTTAGCAATTTCATAATTTAGTGGTTTCTGCTATATCAGAGCTATTTGAAATCTATCCCTAAAAGGGTATATAATATTCAAGGTGCACATTGGGTCATTCAGAATAACTTCACACACACCCGCTACTGTGTATTTCCAAGTCTAATTCTGGCACTAAACCCATACCTGTCACCCAGCGCCTAAATACTAGGCCTCAAATTTATATCCCGCTAAATCTGTCCCTAGTGCTGTAGCTGGGCGAGTTATTTAGTGTCCGTTCAAGCACATTTCTTGTTCTGGGTTGAAATACAATTCCCAATTTAGCAATTTCATAATTTAGTGGTTTCTGCTATATCAGAGCTATTTGAAATCTATCCCTAAAAGGGTATATAATATTCAAGGTGCACATTGGGTCATTCAGAATAACTTCACACACACCCGCTACTGTGTATTTCCAAGTCTAATTCTGGCACTAAACCCATACCTGTCACCCAGCGCCTAAATACTAGGCCTCAAATTTATATCCCGCTAAATCTGTCCCTAGTGCTGTAGCTGGGCGAGTTATTTAGTGTCCGTTCAAGCACATTTCTTGTTCTGGGTTGAAATACAATTCCCAATTTAGCAATTTCATAATTTAGTGGTTTCTGCTATATCAGAGCTATTTGAAATCTATCCCTAAAAGGGTATATAATATTCAAGGTGCACATTGGGTCATTCAGAATAACTTCACACACACCCGCTACTGTGTATTTCCAAGTCTAATTCTGGCACTAAACCCATACCTGTCACCCAGCGCCTAAATACTAGGCCTCAAATTTATATCCCGCTAAATCTGTCCCTAGTGCTGTAGCTGGGCGAGTTATTTAGTGTCCGTTCAAGCACATTTCTTGTTCTGGGTTGAAATACAATTCCCAATTTAGCAATTTCATAATTTAGTGGTTTCTGCTATATCAGAGCTATTTGAAATCTATCCCTAAAAGGGTATATAATATTCAAGGTGCACATTGGGTCATTCAGAATAACTTCACACACACCCGCTACTGTGTATTTCCAAGTCTAATTCTGGCACTAAACCCATACCTGTCACCCAGCGCCTAAATACTAGGCCTCAAATTTATATCCCGCTAAATCTGTCCCTAGTGCTGTAGCTGGGCAAGTTATTTAGTGTCCGTTCAAGCACATTTCTTGTTCTGGGTTGAAATACAATTCCCAATTTAGCAATTTCATAATTTAGTGGTTTCTGCTATATCAGAGCTATTTGAAATCTATCCCTAAAAGGGTATATAATATTCAAGGTGCACATTGGGTCATTCAGAATAACTTCACACACACGCTTCTGTGCATTTCCAAGTCTAATTCTGTCACTAAATCCATACCGGTCACCCAGCGCCTAAATACTAGGCCTCAAATTTATATCCCGCTGAATTTGAATACAATACATTGGGCCAAATAATATATTTGTTGTTGTGGTGAACCATAACAATGAGAAAAACATCTAGTAAGGGACGCGGACGTGGACATGGTCGTGGTGGTGTTAGTGGACCCTCTGGTGCTGGGAGAGGACGTGGCCGTTCTGCCACATCCACACGTCCTAGTGTACCAACTACCTCAGGTCCCAGTAGCCGCCAGAATTTACAGCGATATATGGTGGGGCCCAATGCCGTTCTAAGGATGGTAAGGCCTGAGCAGGTACAGGCATTAGTCAATTGGGTGGCCGACAGTGGATCCAGCACGTTCACATTATCTCCCACCCAGTCTTCTGCAGAAAGCGCACAGATGGCGCCTGAAAACCAACCCCATCAGTCTGTCACATCACCCCCATGCATACCAGGGAAACTGTCTCAGCCTCAAGTTATGCAGCAGTCTCTTATGCTGTTTGAAGACTCCGCTGGCAGGGTTTCCCAAGGGCATCCACCTAGCCCTTCCCCAGCGGTGGAAGACATAGAATGCACTGACGCACAACCACTTATGTTTCCTGATGATGAGGACATGGGAATACCACCTCAGCATGTCTCTGATGATGACGAAACACAGGTGCCAACTGCTGCGTCTTTCTGCAGTGTGCAGACTGAACAGGAGGTCAGGGATCAAGACTGGGTGGAAGACGATGCAGGGGACGATGAGGTCCTAGACCCCACATGGAATGAAGGTCGTGCCACTGACTTTCACAGTTCGGAGGAAGAGGCAGTGGTGAGACCGAGCCAACAGCGTAGCAAAAGAGGGAGCAGTGGGCAAAAGCAGAACACCCGCCGCCAAGAGACTCCGCCTGCTACTGACCGCCGCCATCTGGGACCGAGCACCCCAAAGGCAGCTTCAAGGAGTTCCCTGGCATGGCACTTCTTCAAACAATGTGCTGACGACAAGACCCGAGTGGTTTGCACGCTGTGCCATCAGAGCCTGAAGCGAGGCATTAACGTTCTGAACCTGAGCACAACCTGCATGACCAGGCACCTGCATGCAAAGCATGAACTGCAGTGGAGTAAACACCTTAAAACCAAGGAAGTCACTCAGGCTCCCCCTGCTACCTCTTCTGCTGCTGCCGCCTCGGCCTATTCTGCTGCTGCCGCCTCGGCCTCTTCCTCCGCCTCTGGAGGAACGTTGGCACCTGCCGCCCAGCAAACAGGGGATGTACCACCAACACCACACCACCACCTCCGTCACCAAGCGTCTCAACCATGTCACACGCCAGCGTTCAGCTCTCCATCTCACAAACATTTGATAGAAAGCGTAAATTCCCACCTAGCCACCCTCGATCCCTGGCCCTGAATGCCAGCATTTCTAAACTACTGGCCTATGAAATGCTGTCATTTAGGCTGGTGGACACAGACAGCTTCAAACAGCTCATGTCGCTTGCTGTCCCACAGTATGTTGTTCCCAGCCGGCACTACTTCTCCAAGAGAGCCGTGCCTTCCCTGCACAACCAAGTATCCGATAAAATCAAGTGTGCACTGCGCAACGCCATCTGTGGCAAGGTCCACCTAACCACAGATACGTGGACCAGTAAGCACGGCCAGGGACGCTATATCTCCCTAACTGCACACTGGGTAAATGTAGTGGCAGCTGGGCCCCAGGCGGAGAGCTGTTTGGCGCAAGGATCGCAGGGCAACATTCTTTGCCTCCTGTTGCCACCTCCTCCTTCTCGGCTTCCTCCTCCTCTTCTTCCACCTGCTCATCCAGTCAGCCACACACCTTCACCACCAACTTCAGCACAGCCCGGGGTAAACGTCAGCAGGCCATTCTGAAACTCATATGTTTGGGGGACAGGCCCCACACCGCACAGGAGTTGTGGCGGGGTATAGAACAACAGACCGACGAGTGGTTGCTGCCGGTGAGCCTCAAGCCCGGCCTGGTGGTGTGTGATAATGGGCGAAATCTCGTTGCAGCTCTGGGACTAGCCAGTTTGACGCACATCCCTTGCTTGGCGCATGTGCTGAATTTGGTGGTGCAGAAGTTCATTCACAACTACCCCGACATGTCAGAGCTGCTGCATAAAGTGCGGGCCGTCTGTTCGCGCTTCCGGCGTTCACATCCTGCCTGCTGCTCGCCTGTCTGCGCTACAGCGTAACTTCGGCCTTCCCGCTCACCGCCTCATATGCGACGTGCCCACCTAGGTGGAACTCCACCTTGCACATGCTGGACAGACTGTGCGAGCAGCAGCAGGCCATAGTGGAGTTTCAGCTGCAGCACGCACGGGTCAGTCGCACTACAGAACAGCACCACTTCACCACCAATGACTGGGCCTCCATGCGAGACCTGTGTGCCCTGTTGCGCTGTTTCGAGTACTCCACCAACATGGCCAGTGGCGATGACACCGTTATCAGCGTTACAATACCACTTCTATGTCTCCTTGAGAAAACACTTAGGGCGATGATGGAAGAGGAGGTGGCCCAGGAGGAGGAGGAGGAGGAGGAGGAAGAGGGGTCATTTTTAGCACTTTCAGGCCAGTCTCTTCGAAGTGACTCAGAGGGAGGTTTTTGGCAACAGCAGAGGCCAGGTACAAATGTGGCCAGCCAGGGCCCACTACTGGAGGACGAGGAGGACGAGGATGAGGAGGAGGTGGAGGAGGATGAGGATGAAGCATGGTCACAGCGGGGTGGCACCCAACGCAGCTCGGGTCCATCACTGGTGCGTGGCTGGGGGGAAAGGCAGGACGATGACGATACGCCTCCCACAGAGGACAGCTTGTCCTTACCCCTGGGCAGCCTGGCACACATGAGCGACTACATGCTGCAGTGCCTGCGCAACGACAGCAGAGTTGCCCACATTTTAACCTGTGCGGACTACTGGGTTGCCACCCTGCTGGATCCACGCTACAAAGACAATGTGCCCACCTTACTTCCTGCACTGGAGCGTGATAGGAAGATGCGCGAGTACAAGCGCACGTTGGTAGACGCGCTACTGAGAGCATTCCCAACTGTCACAGGGGAACAAGTGGAAGCCCAAGGCCAAGGCAGAGGAGGAGCAAGAGGTCGCCAAGGCAGCTGTGTCACGGCCAGCTCCTCTGAGGGCAGGGTTAGCATGGCAGAGATGTGGAAAACTTTTGTCAACACGCCACAGCTAACTGCACCACCACCTGATACGCAACGTGTTAGCAGGAGGCAACATTTCACTAACATGGTGGAACAGTACGTGTGCACACCCCTCCACGTACTGACTGATGGTTCGGCCCCATTCAACTTCTGGGTCTCTAAATTGTCCACGTGGCCAGAGCTAGCCTTTTATGCCTTGGAGGTGCTGGCCTGCCCGGCAGCCAGCGTTTTGTCTGAACGTGTATTCAGCACGGCAGGGGGCGTCATTACAGACAAACGCAGCCGCCTGTCTACAGCCAATGTGGACAAGCTGACGTTCATAAAAATGAACCAGGCATGGATCCCACAGGACCTGTCCGTCCCTTGTCCAGATTAGACATTAACTACCTCCCCATAACCATATATTATTGGACTCCAGGGCACTTCCTCATTCAATCCTATTTTTATTTTCATTTTACCATTATATTGCGAGGCTACCCAAAGTTGAATGAACCTCTCCTCTGCCTGTGTGCTAGGCCTAAATATATGCCAATGGACTGTTGCAGTGGTGGGTGACGTGAAGCCTCATTCTCTGCTATGACATGCAGACTAATTCTCTGCTGACATGAAGACAGATTCTCTGTTACGGGACCTCCCTCCTCTGCCTGGGTGCTGGGCCTAAATATATGCCAATGGACTGTTGCAGTGGTGGGTGACGTGAAGCCTGATTCTCTGCTATGACATGCAGACTAATTCTCTGCTGACATGAAGACAGATTCTCTGTTACGGGACCTCTCTCCTCTGCCTGTGTGTGTGCTGGGCCTAAATATATGCCAATGGACTGTTGCAGTGGTGGCTGACGTGAAGCCTCATTCTCTGCTATGACATGCAGACTAATTCTCTGCTGACATGAAGCCAGATTGTCTGTTACGGGACCTCTCTCCTCTGCCTGTGTGTGTGCTGGGCCTAAATATATGCCAATGGACTGTTGCAGTGGTGGCTGACGTGAAGCCTCATTCTCTGCTATGACATGCAGACTAATTCTCTGCTGACATGAAGACAGATTCTCTGTTACGGGACCTCTCTCCTCTGCCTGTGTGTGTGCTGGGCCTAAATATATGCCGATGGACTGTTGCAGTGGTGGATGACGTGAAGCCTCATTCTCTGCTATGACATGCAGACTGATTCTCTGCTGACATGAAGCCAGATTCTCTGTTACGGGACCTCTCTCCTCTGCCTGTGTGTGTGCTGGGCCTAAATATATGCCAATGGACTGTTGCAGTGGTGGCTGACGTGAAGCCTCATTCTCTGCTATGACATGCAGACTAATTCTCTGCTGACATGAAGACAGATTCTCTGTTACGGGACCTCCCTCCTCTGCCTGGGTGCTGGGCCTAAATATATGCCAATGGACTGTTGCAGTGGTGGCTGACGTGAAGCCTCATTCTCTGCTATGACATGCAGACTAATTCTCTGCTGACATGAAGACAGATTCTCTGTTACGGGACCTCCCTCCTCTGCCTGGGTGCTGGGCCTAAATATATGCCAATGGACTGTTGCAGTGGTGGCTGACGTGAAGCCTCATTCTCTGCTATGACATGCAGACTAATTCTCTGCTGACATGAAGACAGATTCTCTGTTACGGGACCTCCCTCCTCTGCCTGGGTGCTGGGCCTAAATATATGCCAATGGACTGTTGCAGTGGTGGGTGACGTGAAGCCTCATTCTCTGCTATGACATGCAGACTGATTCTCTGCTGACATGAAGCCAGATTGTCTGTTACGGGACCTCCCTCCTCTGCCTGGGTGCTGGGCCTAAATATATGCCAATGGACTGTTGCAGTGGTGGCTGACGTGAAGCCTCATTCTCTGCTATGACATGCAGACTAATTCTCTGCTGACATGAAGACAGATTCTCTGTTACGGGACCTCCCTCCTCTGCCTGGGTGCTGGGCCTAAATATATGCCAATGGACTGTTGCAGTGGTGGCTGACGTGAAGCCTCATTCTCTGCTATGACATGCAGACTAATTCTCTGCTGACATGAAGACAGATTCTCTGTTACGGGACCTCCCTCCTCTGCCTGGGTGCTGGGCCTAAATATATGCCAATGGACTGTTGCAGTGGTGGCTGACGTGAAGCCTCATTCTCTGCTATGACATGCAGACTAATTCTCTGCTGACATGAAGACAGATTCTCTGTTACGGGACCTCCCTCCTCTGCCTGGGTGCTGGGCCTAAATATATGCCAATGGACTGTTGCAGTGGTGGGTGACGTGAAGCCTCATTCTCTGCTATGACATGCAGACTGATTCTCTGCTGACATGAAGCCAGATTGTCTGTTACGGGACCTCCCTCCTCTGCCTGGGTGCTGGGCCTAAATATATGCCAATGGACTGTTGCAGTGGTGGCTGACGTGAAGCCTCATTCTCTGCTATGACATGCAGACTAATTCTCTGCTGACATGAAGACAGATTCTCTGTTACGGGACCTCCCTCCTCTGCCTGGGTGCTGGGCCTAAATATATGCCAATGGACTGTTGCAGTGGTGGCTGACGTGAAGCCTCATTCTCTGCTATGACATGCAGACTAATTCTCTGCTGACATGAAGACAGATTCTCTGTTACGGGACCTCCCTCCTCTGCCTGGGTGCTGGGCCTAAATATATGCCAATGGACTGTTGCAGTGGTGGCTGACGTGAAGCCTCATTCTCTGCTATGACATGCAGACTAATTCTCTGCTGACATGAAGACAGATTCTCTGTTACGGGACCTCCCTCCTCTGCCTGGGTGCTGGGCCTAAATATATGCCAATGGACTGTTGCAGTGGTGGCTGACGTGAAGCCTCATTCTCTGCTATGACATGCAGACTAATTCTCTGCTGACATGAAGACAGATTCTCTGTTACGGGACCTCCCTCCTCTGCCTGGGTGCTGGGCCTAAATATATGCCAATGGACTGTTGCAGTGGTGGGTGACGTGAAGCCTCATTCTCTGCTATGACATGCAGACTGATTCTCTGCTGACATGAAGCCAGATTGTCTGTTACGGGACCTCCCTCCTCTGCCTGGGTGCTGGGCCTAAATATATGCCAATGGACTGTTGCAGTGGTGGCTGACGTGAAGCCTCATTCTCTGCTATGACATGCAGACTAATTCTCTGCTGACATGAAGACAGATTCTCTGTTACGGGACCTCCCTCCTCTGCCTGGGTGCTGGGCCTAAATATATGCCAATGGACTGTTGCAGTGGTGGCTGACGTGAAGCCTCATTCTCTGCTATGACATGCAGACTAATTCTCTGCTGACATGAAGACAGATTCTCTGTTACGGGACCTCCCTCCTCTGCCTGGGTGCTGGGCCTAAATATATGCCAATGGACTGTTGCAGTGGTGGCTGACGTGAAGCCTCATTCTCTGCTATGACATGCAGACTGATTCTCTGCTGACATGAAGACAGATTCTCTGTTACGGGACCTCCCTCCTCTGCCTGGGTGCTGGGCCTAAATATATGCCAATGGACTGTTGCAGTGGTGGGTGACGTGAAGCCTCATTCTCTGCTATGACATGCAGACTGATTCTCTGCTGACATGAAGCCAGATTGTCTGTTACGGGACCTCCCTCCTCTGCCTGGGTGCTGGGCCTAAATATATGCCAATGGACTGTTGCAGTGGTGGCTGACGTGAAGCCTCATTCTCTGCTATGACATGCAGACTAATTCTCTGCTGACATGAAGACAGATTCTCTGTTACGGGACCTCCCTCCTCTGCCTGGGTGCTGGGCCTAAATATATGCCAATGGACTGTTGCAGTGGTGGCTGACGTGAAGCCTCATTCTCTGCTATGACATGCAGACTAATTCTCTGCTGACATGAAGACAGATTCTCTGTTACGGGACCTCCCTCCTCTGCCTGGGTGCTGGGCCTAAATATATGCCAATGGACTGTTGCAGTGGTGGCTGACGTGAAGCCTCATTCTCTGCTATGACATGCAGACTGATTCTCTGCTGACATGAAGACAGATTCTCTGTTACGGGACCTCCCTCCTCTGCCTGGGTGCTGGGCCTAAATATATGCCAATGGACTGTTGCAGTGGTGGCTGACGTGAAGCCTCATTCTCTGCTATGACATGCAGACTAATTCTCTGCTGACATGAAGACAGATTCTCTGTTACGGGACCTCCCTCCTCTGCCTGGGTGCTGGGCCTAAATATATGCCAATGGACTGTTGCAGTGGTGGGTGACGTGAAGCCTCATTCTCTGCTATGACATGCAGACTGATTCTCTGCTGACATGAAGCCAGATTGTCTGTTACGGGACCTCTCTCCTCTGCCTGTGTGCTAGGCCTAAATATATGCCAATGGACTGTTGCAGTGGTGGCTGACGTGAAGCCTCATTCTCTGCTATGACATGCAGACTGATTCTCTGCTGACATGAAGCCAGATCGTCTGTTACGGGACCTCTCTGCTCTGCCTGTGTGCTAGGCCTAAATATATGCCAATGGACTGTTGCAGTGGTGGGTGACGTGAAGCCTCATTCTCTGCTATGACATGCAGACTGATTCTCTGCTGTCATGAAGCCAGATTGTCTGTTACGGGACCTCTCTGCTCTGCCTGTGTGCTAGGCCTAAATATATGCCAATGGACTGTTGCAGTGGTGGGTGACGTGAAGCCTCATTCTCTGCTATGACATGCAGACTGATTCTCTGCTGACATGAAGCCAGATTGTCTGTTACGGGACCTCTCTCCTCTGCCTGTGTGCTAGGCCTAAATATATGCCAATGGACTGTTGCAGTGGTGGCTGACGTGAAGCCTCATTCTCTGCTATGACATGCAGACTAATTCTCTGCTGACATGAAGCCAGATTGTCTGTTACGGGACCTCTCTCCTCTGCCTGGGTGCTGGGCCTAAATTTATGACAATGGACTGTTGCAGTGGTGGCTGACGTGAAGCCTGATTCTCTGCTATGACATGCAGACTGATTCTCTGCTGACATGAAGCCAGATCCTCTGTTACGGGACCTCTCTCCTCTGCCTGTGTGTGTGCTGGGCCTAAATATATGCCAATGGACTGTTGCAGTGGTGGCTGACGTGAAGCCTCATTCTCTGCTATGACATGCAGACTGATTCTCTGCTGACATGAAGCCAGATTCTCTGTTACGGGACCTCTCTCCTCTGCCTGTGTGTGTGCTGGGCCTAAATATATGCCAATGGACTGTTGCAGTGGTGGCTGACGTGAAGCCTCATTCTCTGCTATGACATGCAGACTAATTCTCTGCTGACATGAAGACAGATTCTCTGTTACGGGACCTCCCTCCTCTGCCTGGGTGCTAGGCCTAAATATATGCCAATGGACTGTTGCAGTGGTGGGTGACGTGAAGCCTCATTCTCTGCTATGACATGCAGACTGATTCTCTGCTGACATGAAGCCAGATTGTCTGTTACGGGACCTCTCTCCTCTGCCTGTGTGCTAGGCCTAAATATATGCCAATGGACTGTTGCAGTGGTGGCTGACGTGAAGCCTCATTCTCTGCTATGACATGCAGACTAATTCTCTGCTGACATGAAGCCAGATTGTCTGTTACGGGACCTCTCTCCTCTGCCTGGGTGCTGGGCCTAAATTTATGACAATGGACTGTTGCAGTGGTGGCTGACGTGAAGCCTGATTCTCTGCTATGACATGCAGACTGATTCTCTGCTGACATGAAGCCAGATCCTCTGTTACGGGACCTCTCTCCTCTGCCTGTGTGTGTGCTGGGCCTAAATATATGCCAATGGACTGTTGCAGTGGTGGCTGACGTGAAGCCTCATTCTCTGCTATGACATGCAGACTGATTCTCTGCTGACATGAAGCCAGATTCTCTGTTACGGGACCTCTCTCCTCTGCCTGTGTGTGTGCTGGGCCTAAATATATGCCAATGGACTGTTGCAGTGGTGGCTGACGTGAAGCCTCATTCTCTGCTATGACATGCAGACTAATTCTCTGCTGACATGAAGACAGATTCTCTGTTACGGGACCTCCCTCCTCTGCCTGGGTGCTGGGCCTAAATATATGCCAATGGACTGTTGCAGTGGTGGCTGACGTGAAGCCTCATTCTCTGCTATGACATGCAGACTAATTCTCTGCTGACATGAAGACAGATTCTCTGTTACGGGACCTCTCTCCTCTGCCTGGGTGCCGGGGCCTAAATATCTGAGAATGGACTGTTCCAGTGGTGGGTGACGGGAAGCCAGATTCTCTGCTATGGAACCTCTCTCCAATTGATTTTGGTTAATTTTTATTTATTTAATTTTTATTTTAATTCATTTCCCTATCCACATTTGTTTGCAGGGGATTTACCTACATGTTGCTGCCTTTTGCAGCCCTCTAGCTCTTTCCTGGGCTGTTTTACAGCCTTTTTAGTGCCGAAAAGTTCGGGTCCCCATTGACTTCAATGGGGTTCGGGTTCGGGACGAAGTTCGGATCGGGTTCGGATCCCGAACCCGAACATTTCCGGGATGTTCGGCCGAACTTCTCGAACCCGAACATCCAGGTGTTCGCTCAACTCTAGCTATAATTGTTTAAACAAAATTAGGCAGGTGCATACATTTGGGCACTGTTGTCATTTTATTGATTCCAAAACCTTTAGAACTAATTATTGGAACTCAAATTGGCTTGGTCAGCTCAGTGACCCCTGACCTACATACACAGGTGAATCCAATTATGAGAAAGAGTATTTAAGGGGGTCAATTGTAAGTTTCCCTCTTCTTTTAATTTTCTCTGAAGAGTAGTAACATGGGGGTCTCAAAACAACTCTCAAATGACCTGAAGACAAAGATTGTTCACCATCATGGTTTAGGGAGAGGATACAGAAAGCTGTCTCAGAGATTTCAGCTGTCTGTTTCCACAGTTAGGAACATATTGAGGAAATGGAAGACCACAGGCTCAGTTCAAGTTAAGGCTCAAAGTGGCAGACCAAGAAAAATCTTGGATAGACAGAAGCGACGAATGGTGAGAACAGTCAGAGTCAACCCACAGACCAGCACCAAAGACCTACAACATCATCTTGCTGCAGATGGAGTCACTGTGCATCGTTCAACTATTCGGCACACTTTACACAAGGAGATGCTGTATGGGAGAGTGATGCAGAGAAAGCCTTTTCTCCGCCCACAGCACAAAAAGTGCTGCTTGAGGTGGGCTAAAGCACATTTGGACAAGTCAGCTTAATTTTGGAATAAGGTGCTGTGGACTGATGAAACTAAAATTGAGTTATTTGGCCATAAGAAGGGGCGTTATGCATGGATGAAAAAGAACACAGCATTCCAAGAAAAACACCTGCTACCTACAGTAAAATATGGTGGTGGTTCCATCATGCTGTGGGGCTGTGTGGCCAGTGCAGGGACTGGGAATCTTGTCAAAGTTGAGGGACGCATGGATTCCATTCAGTATCAGCAGATTCTGGAGACCAATGTCCAGGAATCAATGACAAAGCTGAAGCTGCGCCGGGGCTGGATCTTTCAACAAGACAACGACCCTAAACACTGCTCAAAATCCACTAAGGCATTTATGCAGAGGAACAAGTACAACATTCTAGAATGGCCATCTCAATCCCTAGACCTGAATATAATTGAAAATCTGTGGTGTGACAAAAAGAGAGCTGTCTATGCTCGGAAGCCATCAAACCTGAAGGAACTAAAGATGTTTTGTAAAGAGGAATGGTCCAAAATACCTTCAACCAGAATCCAGACTCTCATTGGAACCTACAGGAAGCGTTTAGAGGCTGTAATTTTTGGAAAAGGAGGATCTACTAAATATTGATTTCATTTCTTTTTTGTGGTGCCCAAATGTATGCACCTGCCTAATTTTGTTTAAACAATTATAGCACACTTTCAGTAAATCCAATAAACTTCATTTCACTTCTCAAATATCACTGTGTGTGTCTCCTATATGATATATTTAACTGACATTTTTTATCGTAACAACCAACGATTTATACAGGAAAATCATGATGATTAACAAGGTTGCCCAAACTTTCGCATCCCACTGTATGCATATGTAAGCTGGCATATATATAAACATATATATTTAAATTCAACCCTTCCCTCAAGAAGATTTGAGAAAAGTTTAGTTACTCTTTAACCCCTTCAGGACACAGCCTTATTTCACCTTAAGGACCACGCCATTTTTTGCAAATCTGACCAGTGTCTCTTTAGGTGGTGATAACTTTAAAACACTTTGACTTATCCAGGCCATTCTGAGATAGTTTTTTCGTCACATATTGTACTTCATGACACTGGTAAAATGAAGTAAAAAAATAATAATTTTTATTTATAAATAAATATACAATTTACCAAAAATGTGTAAAAAACTGCATATTTCCAATTTTCAATTTTTCTACTTCTATAATACATAGTAATACCTCCAAAAATAGTTATTACTTTACATTCCCCATATGTCTATGTGACGAAACCAATCTCGCCACTGTGTTTTGGAGGGGGCTGGTTGCCAGCCTCCTGCCTCAGGATCATGGCCCATACTAACTTTAAAGAAGACAGGCCGGCCGCACAGCTTAAATCTGTCTTTGGAATTGTATTTTGTTATGTGAGGGCACCCAGATGGCTAGTTTAATTGTATTTGTGTGGTCTGAGTGCCATTCACCTAATGATATGCACTCAGACTTGAGCTATCTGGGAATATGTTAAATGTCTGTGGTTGCTGGGAGGGTGTGACATTGTGTGTTTAACTGGTGATTTCTGTCCTGTTGTCCCCGCATGTGTATTGGCGATCTCCCCTTTGTCCTGAGAGATAATTGGATTATCCCTCGGTTGTCTCTGGGGCAGAGAGGAGGAAACCATGATGCATTGTGGGGATTTGCTGTATCTGTTCGGTGTGTCGCAGTCTCCATTCTGGTCCCCTGGGGGCGTGTCCACCAGATATGGACCTGCATAAATACGGGCGAGTAGCCCTCAATAAAGTGTTCCTGTTTTATCCTTCATCATGCTGAGACGGGTGTTTGGATAACTGATCAAAACTGGGGGATTGCTATACGCTGAAGATTTGCTATACTCCCCTGGCATAACTACTAGCTCTTGTAAGAGCTGTTCCTGCTCTCTGGCTGTAGGAGAGGTTCACCCACTGGAGCCTGGAGCCTTGTCGTAGGTCCAGCGTGGGTGGAGGACGGTGAGACCCCAACCAAGCTGCGGCGGTTCGTGGGGTCTGCAGTGCGTACGGTGTCAAGTGGAGTGCTTGGAGTCCTCGGAAAGCACTAGGAGCATCTATCGACGGAGGTACCCGGTCGGGGTGCTAGGAGATCCGTTACATTGGTGGCAAGCAGTGGGATGGCGTCCTAGTGTGAGGAGAAGCAGCTCGGAGACACCGTTCGTGGAGTATATTGAGGGCAACGCTAGTATCCGTACAGCGCCCCTGGCTACAGCAGGATGGAATCGGCTAGTCTTCGAACAGCGTTGCACTACGAGGAGGATGATGACCCGGACTGGAGGGATGCAGACAGAAAGGAAGTCTGGTATGATGCCCTGGAAAATGCCCAGCGGCGGCGAGGTGAGAGTCTCCCCAGTTATGAGCAGCGGCTACAAAAGCGTGTGGCGATGCGGATGGGTCTCTTGGGAGAGCAGCCCCTGGATGACTGGGTAACAGAGCTCCAGAACCTGGTATGTAAGGAGCTTTGGCTAGAGGACGCTTACTAGGCCCTAAGGTGGCATGTCATTCAACATTCCCCCTGGATGGCTGAGCACGACAGACCCGAGGGTGAGGATTATGATGGACCTGGGTTACTATTGGATGCTTTGGAGGAGGACATTGATCTTGGCAGCACGGAGGAGTCTAGGTTTTGGGACATCTACGACTACCGGATGGGCATGCATGATTATGCTGACAGAAGGGAGGTGAGCAAAGACATGATCCACCTGGTAACAAGGGAGTGGGAGCTGGAGCAGACCTACCAACACCTGCTCAGCTCTGTTCACCCTCAACCTACTCGACAAGTAGAGCCAGATCTGCCCTCCTACAACTGGGAAGACTTGGCGGCGATACCCCCTGCTTCCCTACCAACTCCCAAAGTAGGGAACTTCATTGACTGGTTCTGGGAAGACGTCCCGACGGCAGGTAGAGATGGGACCGAAGTCTCTCCACCGGCCCTACAGGGATGCTGGGTAGCCGGCCCAGATCCCCAACTACAGCCAGCATTACCTGGAGTCCAGACAGTCGGTCTGACTTCCCATCGACAGCTTAACTTACAGGGAGAGATGACAACCGGTCCCTCTCCCCAGTGGCAGACAGGATCACAGGGAGAGGAGATTGTCAGTCCCCCGTCCCTGCAGCAACCAGCATTACTAGGAGTGGAGATGGTCGCACCCACTACCCAGCACCAGGCAGCGTTACAGAGAGTTGAGACAGTCGGTCCGACTCCCCAGCAGCAGTGTGTTGTAAAGAGAGAAGAGACAACCGGTCTCTATCCCCAACCACAGGGGGACAGCACCCCTAACTTTGATGGTGCAGATGGGACCGCGGTCTCTGCACCAGGCCTACCGGGATGCTGGACGGCCGGTTCAGATCCCCCACCAACCCTGCAGGAATGCCAGGAGGAGGAGGTAAGCGATTCCCCCTCTCCACAGCCGATCTGCAACAAGGTCCTGGGGATAGGATTTCCTGACCCCATCCCAGCGGAAGAGCTGGCATCTGGGCAGAGCGCAGTCGGCCTCTGCCCTCCCCTATCCTCTACTCCAGAGCCGGACTTCCCACAGGCTACCCCAGCGGAAGAGCTGGCATCTGGGCAGAGCGCAGTCGGCCTCTGCCCTCCCCTATCCTCTACTCCAGAGCCGGACTTCCCACAGGCTACCCCAGCGGAAGAGCTGGCATCTGGGCAGAGCGCAGTCGGCCTCTGCCCTCCCCTATCCTCTTCTTCAGAGCCGGACTCCCCACAAGCGACCCCAGCAGAAGAGCTGGCATATGGGCAGAGTGCAGTCGGCCTCTGCCCACCAAGTACCTACAGCTCCAAGCTGGAGAACCACAAGGCAGCAAGGAGTCGCAGATGCCCACTCAAGAGCCAGGCCCCAAAATTCAACAGGTCCAGTATGGGGTTGTGGTTGGACTGCCAGACTAACTCAGGTACTGACTGTGAGGTCAGGTATCTGGTTAGTCTTCTCTGGAAGGGGGAGATGTGTGACAAAACCAATCTCGCCACTGTGTTTTGGAGGGGGCTGGTTGCCAGCCTCCTGCCTCAGGATTATGGCCCATACTAACTTTAAAGAAGACAGGCCGGCCGCACAGCTTAAATCTGTCTTTGGAATTGTATTTTGTTATGTGAGGGCACCCAGATGGCTAGTTTAATTGTATTCGTGTGGTCTGAGTGCCATTCACCTAATGATATGCACTCAGACTTGAGCTATCTGGGAATATGTTAAATGTCTGTGGTTGCTGGGAGGGTGTGACATTGTGTGTTTAACTGGTGATTTCTGTCCTGTTGTCCCCGCATGTGTATTGGCGATCTCCCCTTTGTCCTGAGAGATAATTGGATTATCCCTCGGTTGTCTCTGGGGCAGAGAGGAGGAAACCATGATGCATTGTGGGGATTTGCTGTATCTGTTCGGTGTGTCGCAGTCTCCATTCTGGTCCCCTGGGGGCGTGTCCACCAGATATGGACCTGCATAAATACGGGCGAGTAGCCCTCAATAAAGTGTTCCTGTTTTATCCTTCATCATGCTGAGACTGGTGTTTGGATAACTGATCAAAACTGGGGGATTGCTATATGCTGAAGATTTGCTATACTCCCCTGGCATAACTACTAGCTCTTGTAAGAGCTGTTCCTGCTCTCTGGGTGTAGGAGTGGTTCACCCACTGGAGCCTGGAGCCTTGTCGTAGGTCCAGCGTGGGTGGAGGATGGTGAGACCCCAACCAAGCTGCGGCAGTTCGTGGGGTCTGCAGTGCGTACGGTGTCAAGTGGAGTGCTTGGAGTCCTCGGAAAGCACTAGGAGCATCTATCGACGGAGGTACCCGGTCGGGGTGCTAGGAGATCCGTTACAGTCTACTTCATGTTTGGATCATTTTGGGAATTATATTTTATTTTTTGGGGATGTTACAAGGCTTAGAAATTTAGAAGCAAATATTGAAATCTTTCTGAAATTTTCAAAAACCCAATTTTTAGGGACAAATTCAGGTCTGAAGTCACTTTGCGAGGCTTACATATAAGAAACCACCCAAAAATGACCTTATTCTAGAAACCACACCCCTCAAGGTATTCAAAACTGATTTGACAAACTTTGTAAACCTTTAGGTGTTCCACAAGAATTAATGGAAAATAGAGATACAATTTCAAAATTTCAATTTTTTGGCAGATTTTCCATTTTAATATTTTTTTTCCAGTTACAAAGCAAGGGTTAACAGCCAAACCAAACTCAATATTTATGGCCCTGATTCTGTAGTTTACAGAAACACCCCATATGTGGTCGTAAACCGCTGTACGGGCACACGGCAGGGCGCAGAAGGAAAGGAATGCCATATGGTTTTTAGAAGGCAGGTTTTGCTGGACTGTTTTTTTTTTGACACCATGTCCCATTTGAAGCCCCCCTGATGCACCCCTAGAGTAGAAACTTCATAAAATTGACCCATCTAAGAAACTACACCCCTCAAGGTATTCAAAACTGATTTCACAAACGTTGTTAACCCTTTAGGTGTTCTACAAGAATTGATTGAAAATGGAGATACAATTTCAAAATTTCACTTTTTTGGCAGATATTCTATTTTAATATTTTTTTTACTTTTACAAGCAAGGGTTAACAGCCAAAAAACTCAATATTTATGACCCTGATTCTGTAGTTTACAGAAACACGCCATATGTGGTCATAATCTACTGTACGGGCACACGGCAGGGCGCAGAAGGAAAGGAATGCCATATGGTTTTTGGAAGGCAGATTTTGCTGGACTGTTTTTTTGACACCATGTCCCATTTGAAGCCCCGCTGATGCAACCCTAGAGTAGAAACTCCATAAAAGCGACCCCATCTAAGAAACTACACCCCTAAAGGTATTCAAAACAGATTTTACAAACGTTGTTAACCCTTTAGGTGTTCCACAAGAGTTATTGGCAAATGGAGATGAAATTTCAGAATTTACATTTTTGGGCAAATTTTCAATTTTAATCAATTTTTCCCAGTAATAAAGCAAGGGTTAACAGCCAAACAAAACTCAATATTTATTGCCCGAATTCTTTAGTTTACAGAAACACCTCATATGTGGTCATAAACTTCTGTACGGGCACACGGTATTCAAAACTGATTTTACAAACGTTGTTAATAGAGTTGAGCGAACACTTGGATGTTCGGGTTCGAGAAGTTCGGCCGAACATCCCGGAAATGTTCGGGTTCGGGATCCGAACCCGACCCGAACTTCGTCCCGAACCCGAACCCCATTGAAGTCAATGGGGACCCGAACTTTTCGGCACTAAAAAGGCTGTAAAACAGCCCAGGAAAGAGCTAGAGGGCTGCAAAAGGCAGCAACATGTAGGTAAATCCCCTGCAAACAAATGTGGATAGGGAAATGAATTAAAATAAAAATTAAATAAATAAAAATTAACCAAAATCAATTGGAGAGAGGTCCCATAGCAGAGAATCTGGCTTCACGTCACCCACCACTGTAAGAGTCCATTTTCATAAATTTAGGCCCAGCACCCAGGCAGAGGAGAGAGGTCCCGTAACAGAGAATCTGGCTTCATGTCAGCAGAGAATTAGTCTGCATGTCATAGCAGAGAATGAGGCTTCACGTCAGCCACAACTGCAACAGTCCATTGGCATATATTTAGGCCCAGCACCCAGGCAGAGGAGGGAGGTCCCGTAACAGAGAATCTGGCTTCATGTCAGCAGAGAATCAGTCTGCATGTCATAGCAGAGAATGAGGCTACACGTCAACCACCACTGCAACAGTCCATTGGCATATATTTAGGCCCAGCACCCAGGCAGAGGAGGGAGGTCCCGTAACAGAGAATCTGTCTTCATGTCAGCAGAGAATCAGTCTGCATGTCATAGCAGAGAATGAGGCTTCACGTCAGCCACCACTGCAACAGTCCATTGGCATATATTTAGGCCCAGCACACACACAGGCAGAGGAGGGAGGTCCCGTAACAGAGAATCTGTCTTCATGTCAGCAGAGAATCAGTCTGCATGTCATAGCAGAGAATCAGGCTTCACGTCAGCCACCACTGCAACAGTCCATTGGCATATATTTAGGCCCAGCACACACACAGGCAGAGGAGGGAGGTCCCGTAACAGAGAATCTGGCTTCATGTCAGCAGAGAATCAGTCTGCATGTCATAGCAGAGAATGAGGCTTCACGTCAGCCACCACTGCAACAGTCCATTGGCATATATTTAGGCCCAGCACCCAGGCAGAGGAGGGAGGTCCCGTAACAGAGAATCTGTCTTCATGTCAGCAGAGAATTAGTCTGCATGTCATAGCAGAGAATGAGGCTTCACGTCAGCCACCACTGCAACAGTCAATTGGCATATATTTAGGCCCAGCACACAGGCAGAGGAGAGAGGTCCCGTAACAGAGAATCTGTCTTCATGTCAGCAGAGAATCAGTCTGCATGTCATAGCAGAGAATGAGGCTTCACGTCAGCCACCACTGCAACAGTCCATTGGCATAAATTTAGGCCTGGCACCCAGGCAGAGGAGAGAGGTCCCGTAACAGACAATCTGGCTTCATGTCAGCAGAGAATCATTCTGCATGTCATAGCAGAGAATCAGGCTTCACGTCACCCAACATTGGAACAGTCCATTGGCATATATTTAGGCCCCGGCACCCAGACACAGGAGAGGTTCATTCAACTTTGGGTAGCCTCGCAATATAATGGTAAAATGAAAATAAAAATAGGATTGAATGAGGAAGTGCCCTGGAGTCCAATAATATATGGTTATGGGGAGGTAGTTAATGTCTAATCTGGACAAGGGACGGACAGATCCTGTGGGATCCATGCCTGGTTCATTTTTATGAACGTCAGCTTGTCCACATTGGCTGTAGACAGGCGGCTGCGTTTGTCTGTAATGACGCCCCCTGCCGTGCTGAATACACGTTCAGACAAAACGCTGGCCGCCGGGCAGGCCAGCACCTCCAAGGCATAAAAGGCTAGCTCTGGCCACGTGGACAATTTAGAGACCCAGAAGTTGAATGGGGCCGAACCATCAGTCAGTACGTGGAGGGGTGTGCACACGTACTGTTCCACCATGTTAGTGAAATGTTGCCTCCTGCTAACACGTTGCGTATCAGGTGGTGGTGCAGTTAGCTGTGGCGTGTTGACAAAAGTTTTCCACATCTCTGCCATGCTAACCCTGCCCTCAGAGGAGCTGGCCGTGACACAGCTGCCTTGGCGACCTCTTGCTCCTCCTCTGCCTTGGCCTTGGGCTTCCACTTGTTCCCCTGTGACATTTGGGAATGCTCTCAGTAGCGCGTCTACCAACGTGCGCTTGTACTCGCGCATCTTCCTATCACGCTCCAGTGCAGGAAGTAAGGTGGGCACATTGTCTTTGTAGCGTGGATCCAGCAGGGTGGCAACCCAGTAGTCCGCACAGGTTAAAATGTGGGCAACTCTGCTGTCGTTGCGCAGGCACTGCAGCATGTAGTCGCTCATGTGTGCCAGGCTGCCCAGGGGTAAGGACAAGCTGTCCTCTGTGGGAGGCGTATCGTCATCGTCCTGCCTTTCCCCCCAGCCACGCACCAGTGATGGACCCGAGCTGCGTTGGGTGCCACCCCGCTGTGACCATGCTTCATCCTCATCCTCCTCCACCTCCTCCTCATCCTCGTCCTCCTCGTCCTCCAGTAGTGGGCCCTGGCTGGCCACATTTGTACCTGGCCTCTGCTGTTGCCAAAAACCTCCCTCTGAGTCACTTCGAAGAGACTGGCCTGAAAGTGCTAAAAATGACCCCTCTTCCTCCTCCTCCTCCTCCTCCTGGGCCACCTCCTCTTGCATCATCGCCCTAAGTGTTTTCTCAAGGAGACATAGAAGTGGTATTGTAACGCTGATAACGGCGTCATCGCCACTGGCCATGTTGGTGGAGTACTCGAAACAGCGCAACAGGGCACACAGGTCTCGCATGGAGGCCCAGTCATTGGTGGTGAAGTGGTGCTGTTCTGTAGTGCGACTGACCCGTGCGTGCTGCAGCTGAAACTCCACTATGGCCTGCTGCTGCTCGCACAGTCTGTCCAGCATGTGCAAGGTGGAGTTCCACCTGGTGGGCACGTCGCATATGAGGCGGTGAGCGGGAAGGCCGAAGTTACGCTGTAGCGCAGACAGGCGAGCAGCAGCAGGATGTGAACGCCGGAAGCGCGAACAGACGGCCCGCACTTTATGCAGCAGCTCTGACATGTCGGGGTAGTTGTGAATGAACTTCTGCACCACCAAATTCAGCACATGCGCCAAGCAAGGGATGTGCGTCAAATTGGCTAGTCCCAGAGCTGCAACGAGATTTCGCCCATTATCGCACACCACCAGGCCGGGCTTGAGGCTCACCGGCAGCAACCACTCGTCGGTCTGTTGTTCTATACCCCGCCACAACTCCTGTGCGGTGTGGGGCCTGTCCCCCAAACATATGAGTTTCAGAATGGCCTGCTGACGTTTACCCCGGGCTGTGCTGAAGTTGGTGGTGAAGGTGTGTGGCTGACTGGATGAGCAGGTGGAAGAAGAGGAGGAGGAAGCCGAGAAGGAGGAGGTGGCAACAGGAGGCAAAGAATGTTGCCCTGCGATCCTTGGCGGCGGAAGGACGTGCGCCAAACAGCTCTCCGCCTGGGGCCCAGCTGCCACTACATTTACCCAGTGTGCAGTTAGGGAGATATAGCGTCCCTGGCCGTGCTTACTGGTCCACGTATCTGTGGTTAGGTGGACCTTGCCACAGATGGCGTTGCGCAGTGCACACTTGATTTTATCGGATACTTGGTTGTGCAGGGAAGGCACGGCTCTCTTGGAGAAGTAGTGGCGGCTGGGAACAACATACTGTGGGACAGCAAGCGACATGAGCTGTTTGAAGCTGTCTGTGTCCACCAGCCTAAATGACAGCATTTCATAGGCCAGTAGTTTAGAAATGCTGGCATTCAGGGCCAGGGATCGAGGGTGGCTAGGTGGGAATTTACGCTTTCTCTCAAATGTTTGTGAGATGGAGAGCTGAACGCTGCCGTGTGACATGGTTGAGACGCTTGGTGACGGAGGTGGTGGTGGTGGTGTTGGTGGTACATCCCCTGTTTGCTGGGCGGCAGGTGCCAACGTTCCTCCAGAGGCGGAGGAAGAGGCCGAGGCGGCAGCAGCAGAATAGGCCGAGGCGGCAGCAGCAGAAGAGGTAGCAGGGGGAGCCTGAGTGACTTCCTTGGTTTTAAGGTGTTTACTCCACTGCAGTTCATGCTTTGCATGCAGGTGCCTGGTCATGCAGGTTGTGCTCAGGTTCAGAACGTTAATGCCTCGCTTAAGGCTCTGATGGCACAGCGTGCAAACCACTCGGGTCTTGTCGTCAGCACATTGTTTGAAGAAGTGCCATGCCAGGGAACTCCTTGAAGCTGCCTTTGGGGTGCTCGGTCCCAGATGGCGGCGGTCAGTAGCAGGCGGAGTCTCTTGGCGGCGGGTGTTCTGCTTTTGCCCACTGCTCCCTCTTTTGCTACGCTGTTGGCTCGGTCTCACCACTGCCTCTTCCTCCGAACTGTGAAAGTCAGTGGCACGACCTTCATTCCATGTGGGGTCTAGGACCTCATCATCCCCTGCATCGTCTTCCACCCAGTCTTGATCCCTGACCTCCTGTTCAGTCTGCACACTGCAGAAAGACGCAGCAGTTGGCACCTGTGTTTCGTCATCATCAGAGACATGCTGAGGTGGTATTCCCATGTCCTCATCATCAGGAAACATAAGTGGTTGTGCGTCAGTGCATTCTATATCTTTCACCGCTGGGGAAGGGCTAGGTGGATGCCCTTGGGAAACCCTGCCAGCGGAGTCTTCAAACAGCATAAGAGACTGCTGCATAACTTGAGGCTGAGACAGTTTCCCTGGTATGCATGGGGGTGATGTGACAGACTGATGGGGTTGGTTTTCAGGCGCCATCTGTGCGCTTTCTGCAGAAGACTGGGTGGGAGATAATGTGAACGTGCTGGATCCACTGTCGGCCACCCAATTGACTAATGCCTGTACCTGCTCAGGCCTTACCATCCTTAGAACGGCATTGGGCCCCACCATATATCGCTGTAAATTCTGGCGGCTACTGGGACCTGAGGTAGTTGGTACACTAGGACGTGTGGATGTGGCAGAACGGCCACGTCCTCTCCCAGCACCAGAGGGTCCACTAACACCACCACGACCATGTCCACGTCCGCGTCCCTTACTAGATGTTTTTCTCATTGTTATGGTTCACCACAACAACAAAAATATTATTTGGCCCAATGTATTGTATTCAAATTCAGCGGGATATAAATTTGAGGCCTAGTATTTAGGCGCTGGGTGACCGGTATGGATTTACTAACAGAATTAGACTTGGAAATGCACAGTAGCGTGTGTGTGAAGTTATTCTGAATGACCCAATGTGCACCTTGAATATTATATACCCTTTTAGGGATAGATTTCAAATAGCTCTGATATAGCAGAAACCACTAAATTATGAAATTGCTAAATTGGGAATTGTATTTCAACCCAGAACAAAAAATGTGCTTTGACGGACACTAAATAACTTTCCCAGCCACAACAGGACAGCGGTAACGAGAGATTTAGCAGGATATAAATTTGAGGCCTAGTATTTAGGCGCTGGGTGACAGGTATGGGTTTAGTGACAGAATTAGACTTGGAAATACACAGTAGCGGGTGTGTGTGAAGTTATTCTGAATGACCCAATGTGCACCTTGAATATTATATACCCTTTTAGGGATAGATTTCAAATAGCTCTGATATAGCAGAAACCACTAAATTATGAAATTGCTAAATTGGGAATTGTATTTCAACCCAGAACAAAAAATGTGCTTTGACGGACACTAAATAACTTTCCCAGCCACAACAGGACAGCGGTAACGAGAGATTTAGCAGGATATAAATTTGAGGCCTAGTATTTAGGCGCTGGGTGACAGGTATGGGTTTAGTGACAGAATTAGACTTGGAAATACACAGTAGCGGGTGTGTGTGAAGTTATTCTGAATGACCCAATGTGCACCTTGAATATTATATACCCTTTTAGGGATAGATTTCAAATAGCTCTGATATAGCAGAAACCACTAAATTATGAAATTGCTAAATTGGGAATTGTACTTTCAACCCAGAACAAAAAATGTGCTTTGACGGACACTAAATAACTTTCCCAGCCACAACAGGACAGCGGTAACGAGAGATTTAGCAGGATATAAATTTGAGGCCTAGTATTTAGGCGCTGGGTGACAGGTATGGGTTTAGTGACAGAATTAGACTTGGAAATACACAGTAGCGGGTGTGTGTGAAGTTATTCTGAATGACCCAATGTGCACCTTGAATATTATATACCCTTTTAGGGATAGATTTCAAATAGCTCTGATATAGCAGAAACCACTAAATTATGAAATTGCTAAATTGGGAATTGTACTTCAACCCAGAACAAAAAATGTGCTTTGACGGACACTAAATAACTTTCCCAGCCACAACAGGACAGCGGTAACGAGAGATTTAGCAGGATATAAATTTGAGGCCTAGTATTTAGGCGCTGGGTGACAGGTATGGGTTTAGTGACAGAATTAGACTTGGAAATACACAGTAGCGGGTGTGTGTGAAGTTATTCTGAATGACCCAATGTGCACCTTGAATATTATATACCCTTTTAGGGATAGATTTCAAATAGCTCTGATATAGCAGAAACCACTAAATTATGAAATTGCTAAATTGGGAATTGTACTTTCAACCCAGAACAAAAAATGTGCTTTGACGGACACTAAATAACTTTCCCAGCCACAACAGGACAGCGGTAACGAGAGATTTAGCAGGATATAAATTTGAGGCCTAGTATTTAGGCGCTGGGTGACAGGTATGGGTTTAGTGACAGAATTAGACTTGGAAATACACAGTAGCGGGTGTGTGTGAAGTTATTCTGAATGACCCAATGTGCACCTTGAATATTATATACCCTTTTAGGGATAGATTTCAAATAGCTCTGATATAGCAGGAACCACTAAATTATGAAATTGCTAAATTGGGAATTGTACTTCAACCCAGAACAAAAAATGTGCTTTGACGGACACTAAATAACTTTCCCAGCCACAACAGGACAGCGGTAACGAGAGATTTAGCAGGATATAAATTTGAGGCCTAGTATTTAGGCGCTGGGTGACAGGTATGGGTTTAGTGACAGAATTAGACTTGGAAATACACAGTAGCGGGTGTGTGTGAAGTTATTCTGAATGACCCAATGTGCACCTTGAATATTATATACCCTTTTAGGGATAGATTTCAAATAGCTCTGATATAGCAGAAACCACTAAATTATGAAATTGCTAAATTGGGAATTGTACTTCAACCCAGAACAAAAAATGTGCTTTGACGGACACTAAATAACTTTCCCAGCCACAACAGGACAGCGGTAACGAGAGATTTAGCAGGATATAAATTTGAGGCCTAGTATTTAGGCGCTGGGTGACAGGTATGGGTTTAGTGACAGAATTAGACTTGGAAATACACAGTAGCGGGTGTGTGTGAAGTTATTCTGAATGACCCAATGTGCACCTTGAATATTATATACCCTTTTAGGGATAGATTTCAAATAGCTCTGATATAGCAGAAACCACTAAATTATGAAATTGCTAAATTGGGAATTGTACTTCAACCCAGAACAAAAAATGTGCTTTGACGGACACTAAATAACTTTCCCAGCCACAACAGGACAGCGGTAACGAGAGATTTAGCAGGATATAAATTTGAGGCCTAGTATTTAGGCGCTGGGTGACAGGTATGGGTTTAGTGACAGAATTAGACTTGGAAATACACAGTAGCGGGTGTGTGTGAAGTTATTCTGAATGACCCAATGTGCACCTTGAATATTATATACCCTTTTAGGGATAGATTTCAAATAGCTCTGATATAGCAGGAACCACTAAATTATGAAATTGCTAAATTGGGAATTGTACTTCAACCCAGAACAAAAAATGTGCTTTGACGGACACTAAATAACTTTCCCAGCCACAACAGGACAGCGGTAACGAGAGATTTAGCAGGATATAAATTTGAGGCCTAGTATTTAGGCGCTGGGTGACAGGTATGGGTTTAGTGACAGAATTAGACTTGGAAATACACAGTAGCGGGTGTGTGTGAAGTTATTCTGAATGACCCAATGTGCACCTTGAATATTATATACCCTTTTAGGGATAGATTTCAAATAGCTCTGATATAGCAGGAACCACTAAATTATGAAATTGCTAAATTGGGAATTGTACTTCAACCCAGAACAAAAAATGTGCTTTGACGGACACTAAATAACTTTCCCAGCCACAACAGGACAGCGGTAACGAGAGATTTAGCGGGATATAAATTTGAGGCCTAGTATTTAGGCGCTGGGTGACCGGTATGGATTTAGTGACAGAATTAGACTGGGATATGGCCAAAAAATAACCACACTATTGCTGGTTAAATGCACTTGGTGACGGGCGCAGCTTGCCCCTGATGTAGTATATGGCCAAAAAATGAACAGACTATTGCTGGTTAAATGCACTTGGTGTCACAGCTTGACGAACCACACTACTGAGGGTTAAATGCACTTGGTGACGGGCGCAGCTTGCCCCTGATGTAGTATATGGCCAAAAAATGAACAGACTATTGCTGGTTAAATGCACTTGGTGACGGGCGCAGCTTGCCCCTGATTTAGTATATGGCCAAAAAATGAACAGACTATTGCTGGTTAAATGCACTTGGTGTGATAGCTTGACCAACCACACTACTGAGGGTTAAATGCACTTGGTGACGGGCGCAGCTTGCCCCTGATGTAGTATATGGCCAAAAAATGAACAGACTATTGCTGGTTAAATGCACTTGGTGTCACAGCTTGACCAACCACACTACTGAGGGTTAAATGCACTTGGTGACGGGCGCAGATTGCCCCTGATGTAGTATATGGCCAAAAAATAAACAGACTATTGCTGGTTAAATGCACTTGGTGTGACAGCTTCACCCTGATGTAGGCTTTAGCCAAAAAACAACCACACCATTGAGGGTTAAATGCACTTGGTGACAGGCGCAGCTTGCCCCTGATTTAGTATATGGCCAAAAAATGAACAGACTATTGCTGGTTAAATGCACTTGGTGTGACAGCTTCACCCTGATGTAGGCTTTAGCCAAAAAACAACCACACCATTGAGGGTTAAATGCACTTGGTCGCAGCTTGGATGCACTTGGTCGCAGCACCGCACAAGACACAAAATGGCCGCCGATCACCCCAGAAAAAAGTGACTGACAAACGGTCTGGGCAGCCTAAAAACAGTGAGTGAGCATTTGAATTTCAGCAGCTCAATGATGCACAGCTGCAGATCGATCGATTAATCAAGTGAAGTCCTTTGGAGGAGTTAATCTGCCTAATCTCGCCCTACTGTCGCATCCGCAACCTCTCCCTACGCTAATCAGAGCAGAGTGACGGGCGGCGCTATGTGACTCCAGCTTAAATAGAGGCTGGGTCACATGGTGCTCTGGCCAATCACAGCCATGCCAATAGTAGGCATGGCTGTGACGGCCTCTTGGGGCAAGTAGTATGACGCTTGTTGATTGGCTGCTTTGCAGCCTTTCAAAAAGCGCCAAGAAAGCGTCACAAAAGCGCCAAGAAAGCGACGAACACCGAACCCGAACCCGGACTTTTACGAAAATGTCCGGGTTCGGGTCCGTGTCACGGACACCCCAAAATTCGGTACGAACCCGAACTATACAGTTCGAGTTCGCTCATCCCTAGTTGTTAACCCTTTAGGTTTTCCACAAGAGTTATTGGCAAATGGAGATGAAATTTCAGAATTACCAATTTTTTGGCAAATTTTTAATTTTAATTAATTTTTCCCAGTAATAAAGCAAGGGTTAACAGCCAAACAAAACTCAATATTTATTGCCCGAATTCTTTAGTTTACAGAAACACCTCATATGTGGTCGTAAACTTCTGTACGGGCACACGGTAGGGCGCAGAAGGAAAGAAATGCCATACAGGTTTTTGAAGGCAGGATTTGCTGGACTGTTTTTTTTTAACCATGTCCCATTTGAAGCCCCCCTGATTCACCCCTAGAGTAGAAACTCCATAAAAGTGACCCCACCTAAGAAAGTACACCCCTCAAGGTATTCAAAACTTATTTTACAAACGTAGTTAACCCTTTTGGTGTTCCACAACAGTTATTGGAAAATGTAGATGAAATGTAAGATTTTAATTTTTTTTTCCAAATTTTCCATTTTAATGCATTTTTTCCAGTAACAAAGCAAGGGTTAACAGCCAAACAAAACTCAATATTTATGGCCATGATTCTGTAGTTTACAGAAACACCCCATATGTGGTTGTATACTGTTGTACGGGCACACGGCAGAGCGCAGAAAGAAACTGCTGGACTGTTTTTTTGACACCATATCCCATTTGAAGCCCCCCTGATGTACAACTAGAGTAGAAACTACAAAAAAGTGACCCCATTTTAGAAAACTACGGGATAGGGTGGCAGTTTTGTTGGTACTAGTTTACATATGATTTTTGGTTGCTCTATATTACACTTTTTGTGAGGCAAGGTAACAAGAAATATCTGTTTTGGCACTTTTTTTTGTTATTTACAACATTCATCTGACAAGTTAGATCATGTGGTATTTTTATAGAGCAGGTTGTCACGGACGTGGCGATACCTAATACCTTTTTATTTATGTAAGTTTTACACAATAATTTCATTTTTGAAACAAAAAAAATCATGTTTTAGTGTCTCCATAGTCTGAGAGCCATAGTTTTTTGAGTTTTTGGGCGATTATCTCAGGTAGGGTCTCAATTTTTTTGCAGAAGAAGATGACGGCTTGATTGGCACTATTTTTAGGTGCATATGACTTTTTCATCGCTTGCTATTACACTTTTTGTGATGTAAGATGATAAAAAATAGCTTTTTTTACACCGTTTTTATTTTAATTTTTTTACGGTGTTCACCTGAGGGGTTAGGTCATGTGATATTTTTATAGAATAACTTATTACGGACGCGGCAATACCTAATATGTATATATATATATATATATATATATATATATTTATATATATTATTTATGTAAGTTTTACACAATAATATCAGGGTAGGTTAGGGTCTCATTTTTTGCGGGATGAGATGACGGTTTGATTGGCACTATTTTGGGGTGCATATGACTTTTTTATCGCTTGCTATTACACTTTTTGTGATGTAAGTTCACAAAAAATTGTTTATTTAGCACAGTTTTTATTTTTGAGGGGTCAGGTCATGTGATATTTTTATAGAGCTGGTCGATACGCACGCGGCAATACCTAATATGTCTATTCCCCCCCTATTTTTTACCAATTTTTTTTTTAATTAGTTTGGGGAAAATGAAATTTTTGTTTATTTTTTGGGGGGGGGGAAACTTTATGTTTTCAACTTTTTTTTTACTTTTTTGTCAACTTTTGGGGGTCTAATCCTTTACAATATATTCTAATACTTCTGTATTGGAATGCATTGGTTGTATGAGTAATACTGTGTGTATTACTCTTACAGCTTCCGGCCTGTGAGATCCAGGGGGCTGGATCTCACAGGCACGTCACAGAAAGCAGCGACAATGCCTCAGGAAGGCATCACGCTGCTTTCCTGGCATCGGGTCCCCCTTAAAGCCCCATGGGGACCCGATGGCACTGACACGCCGTCCGCACAATAAAAAGCTGCAAACCGCATGTCTGAATTGACCTGCGGTTTGTGGTGATCGCTGACATGGGGGGCCACGGGACCCCTCCGGGCATTTAGCCGAGGTGCCTGCTCAATGATTTGAGCAGGCACCGGCTTCTGATCACCGCCCGCCGGTACGCCCTGTGTCCTGAAGAGGTTAAGTACAGCCCTTTGGGCTCTTTTCAACCAAATTAGCATATTTATAACAATGTCTTTTTTTTTGGGGGGGGGGAGTGGGGGATATTGATCATTGTTCTAGACCTAAAGGAATATTTGAAAGGGGTATAGCAGATCTACAGTGCAGTAAAAGTAGAAATAAATAGTCTAGGGTGGTGAGAGATTCCTTTTAAAAATAGGTCTTGATTATTGAAAATCTATACTGTAACGGCACCGTTCCAGTTAAAATCCGTTTAGGCGATATGCCCCTTTCCGAGAGATCCTTACGCCCCTGATTAAAACGTCTAGATCATTTCTTCTTGATACAACAGACTTTATCTCCAAATTACAACAGATAGATAAACCACCTGGTTGCACATTAATCACTCTAGACGTGAACAGTCTGTACACATCTATTGAACACGAAAAGGGAATTCAGGCCACAGCCAGATTACTACATAACCACTCAAATCTGGAAACAACACAACAGAAATTCTGTATAGAATTACTAACAACTATACTGACCAAAAATTACTTTATGTTCGGGGACACATATTACGGCCAGAAAAAAGGTACCGCCATGGGGTCAAATGTGGCCCCGCCATATGCAAATGCGTATATGATAGCCTTTGAGGAGGATCATGTATATACTCATCCCTTGTTTAATCAATTCTCAATCACGTGGTTACGATTCATCGACGATATTTTTTGCATATGGGGGGGCCCCACAACCACTATTGACAAATTCGTGCAGGACCTCAATTCTATTTATCCAGAATTAGGATTCACCATACAGTCAAGCAAAGAAAAAATAAGTTTCCTAGACACAATAGTTAAACTTGACCTTACAGGCAACATAACACTGGATCTATACAATAAACCCACCGACCGCAATAGTCTTCTTCACTACAACAGTTGCCACCCTAGGGCCACCAAAAATTCTCTGCCCAAATCCCAGTTCATAAGAGTCAACCGCATTGTCACGGACACTGAAGTGAGGGAAACCAGACTGATGGAGATGACAGAGAAATTCCAGACAAGAGGTTACCCCCGAACACTCCTTAATTCGACATTAAACAACATTAGTGAAAAAGTTAAACCACGTCATAAGGAACCCAAAAGGCTAGCCTGCGTTACAACATACCACCCCTTGATACCTAAAATTCACCAAGCATTGAGAAAACATTGGCCATTACTCATAAAAGCATACCCCAACATTCCGGAATTCAGCGAACCTCCAATCACATGCTACAAGAGACCCCATAATGTCAAAGACAAACTGGTTAAGGCTGACATAGGTAGCCTCACTAGGTTGCCAAAACAAACCTTTGTGAGGAGTCAACGACAAGGAACATTTCCATGTTTACACTGCGCACAATGCTCGAGCGTCACTAGAGGCGAATACGTTACCCACCCAAGAACCGGACGACAATAACCCATTAAGGGATTTTTTACATGTGACTCGAGCTTTGTAGTTTATATACTGAAATGCCCATGCGGACTGGCGTATGTGGGCGAGACAACCCAACATGTGCGCGATCGCGTAAGCAAACACAAATCCACAATTAGACTCGGACACACCTTGCTACCCGTCCCATACCATTTCAAAGAGAAAAATCATCAGGTATCACAATTACGGTTCCAGGTATTGGAACAGGTCGATTCTCCAAGACGCGGAGGAAACCGGATTCTACATTTAAAACAAAGAGAAGCGTATTGGATCCACACACTCGGGACTCTCACACCACATGGTCTCAATCGAGAATGTGATTTTTCTATTAATGTCTAATGTATCGAGCAATCTCTATGTGTTATTAACAAAATTTTTATTTCTCCCTACAGACCCGTTGATATTACGACCTGCGAGGGTGAGATAACACAAATCCCCCCTTCCTTCCCCCCCCCCTTTTTTTCCTATCCCATTTCTCCTCTTCCCTTCCTAATTCCTCCCCCCTCCCTCCCCCTCCTGAGACCTTCCCCATCCCTCTTTCCTGTTATCCATCCACCCCACCCAATTTCCATCACACTAGGGACATTATAGATTCATTATAGAACTAGAGTTCTCTTTCATAAAATCAAGTTCAACAAAAGTATGCTCTAATAACATATATCATATGTAACAGATTTATTCGGGTATGGTGCTTTACTATACATCCAAGTGCATCCTTTTTCCTCCCTGCTATGAATTTCATCCAGGCTCTACATTTAAATATATGGCTCTGCTAATTGAATATACAAGGATGCTTATCGCAGCCCCAGCGCACGGTATTTTACAATGTCACGTTGCATAAAACTTCCTTCCCCCTGATTACTAAAGAACTGCACGAGTGACACGCAGGTGGAACGCAGGACAGTTCCGTCCTGCTCGCGCATGCGCACGGCAACCCAGCGAACGGCCAGTCTGCGTGCTTGACACGCAAGTGGAACGCACGCACTCTCCAACGTCACCACATGACCGGATATGCCTCACAGCTCAGAGCGCAGCGGCGCGCACCCCCCGCGACTATAAAAGGCGCCAAATCGGCTCACACACTATACACCCGGCGCTCTATCCCTGACACACAGCATTTAAGGTAATGACCATAGATCAATTATTTTGTTATTCGATAGAATGTTGCCTGCTTATATGTTCCTGATAAGACTTGTTTTTAGCTGCCTAAGAAATTCCTAGAAGATGCATTTATACCTACTCAAGGGAATGGGGGGACGGCCGCCAGCCGTTCCAACTTGAGGACGAGCCTTGATTTTAAATCTTATGCATCAGTGGGGCTGCCCAGTGATAAACACAACACACGAAATTTATATACGTCTTAATAGTGATATACATATAGTCCATAAGACTCCTTTACCTCCTTCAAGTATAATATTGACATAGTAGTGTGAATGTGTCTCACATTGGGCAAAACCACCATGCATACAATCAAGATACTGTGACGCACCACGTCCAATAATCTACTAACCAACAGTAGCATACTGAATTGCATAGATTCAAATGATAATGGCTGATACAGTCATGTTTACTCACAAGGGACAACGAGCTGTCTATTGTTTTTATACTACATCCTTTGTAAATTATTTTTCCTTACGTTCAAATTGTAAATGTGTACATAGATATATATATATACATAAAAACATTTTTTTCTCATGTAACGAAGGTACCAATGCATATACCATATGACTCATATAAATATGAATTATCTTTATAGATTTAGACCACTGAAGAAGGCCGTGAAAGGCCGAAACGTTTGGTCGTTCATCTTCTACCTTCACTGCTGTGAATATTGCACCGGAACTTTAAGCATGTTTAAAAAAATTTGAAAAGATAAAAAATGTGAAATTAAAATTTAATAGCATCAAGAAAAACTGTGTGCTGCAACTTCCTTACTACCCTTTCCGAGAGACAGGCACAGCTACTGCAGAACACCAAACTCCCGAACTGGATACAAAATAGCACTCCAAACTGGAACCTCGCAAATAGCTGTCAGTCAGACGAACAGGAAAAGCGTACAGTCCGCTTACACTCCTGGCAATCAGTCTCCAACAGCATACAGGGAATCCCCCCAATAACGAGACAAGGCTCCGTCTTGAGGGTCTAGCAGTGGTCTGACTGTACTTCAAGTACAGCCTCTTTTATTGATAAAAACCAAACATAGTACTGCCCACAGGGTTTTGAAATCCAACCAATCAGTAATTCACAACACACACAATGTAAATACAGCAACCAATCGTTCCCGCCCCCTAGAGGACCAGAAGGGAGACTGCGACACAGAACAGATACAACATATCCCCACAATGCATCATGGTTTCCTCCTCTCTGCCTGGGAGACGACCGAAGACAATCCAATTATCTCTCAGGACAAAGGGGAGATCACCAATACACATGTGGAGACAACAGGACAGACATCACCATTTAAACACACAATGGGACAATGGGACAATAGAACCACACCCAGCATATTCCTCCCAAGCTGACAAGTTACACTTATTATAAGTTGTTATAACTTTGTGAGGTTACATTGTCCATGCATATAACTTACATCAATTTAAACAGTATAACTTGGGGGACAAACCTATCCAAAATTCCCTGGAATAGGTTCAGGGGTTTAAAAGTTACTATGGGCCATAATCCTGAGGCAAGAGGCTTTTAAACAGCCCCCTCCAAAACCCAGTGGCGAGGTTGGTTCCGCCACACATCTCCCCCCCCCCCGGGAAGACTAACCAGATACCTGACCTCACGCCGGTCGGTACCTGAGTTAGTCTGGCAGGCCACCCACAACAAAATACTGGACCTGCTGAATTTCGTAGCCTGTCTCTGTCCAGTGAATCCACCAAGATTATATTTGTAGCTGGTACTCCCGGTCTCTGAGTTGCTCCCTGGCTTGGAGTGGAGGTTGCTTTGTGGGCAGGGATCAGCGGGACTCTGCCCTAGTACCAGCGCTACCATGGAAGAAGCCTGGTTGGAGTCTGGTTGTTGGAGGGGGAAACCGACTGTCTCCCCTTTGGCTAAACTGCCCTGTTGCTGGGGGACAGGAACAACTGTCCCTACCCCCTGTGCTGTAAGTGCAGAGACCACGGTCCCATCTGCACAGTTGTGGGGCTTACTGTCTCCCCCTGGTGCGTTAAGCTGCCGCTGGGGGGAGGGGGTAACGAGCTCCTCTCCCATACATACTTCCAGCCGCTGGGGAGGGCGACCGACCGCCTCCGCTCCCAATACAGTGTCCTGCTGCTGGGGAAAGGAGACTGGGCTCTCTATTCCCTGTAGGACTCTCTGCCGCTGGGGGACAGGACCGACTGTCTCTGCCCCCTGTAACTCCGTCTGCCGCTGGGGAATGGAGACTCGGCTCCCAATTCCCAAAAAATCATGCTGCTGCTGGGGGGCAGGAACAACTACCTCTGCCCCCTGTAACTCAGCCTGCCGCTGGGGAGGGAGGCCGTTGCTCTCCTCTCCCTGCATTTCAGACTGCCTTCCCGGCATATCACTCTGCTGCTGGGGGGCAGGAACAACTACCTCTGCCCCCTGTAACTCAGCCTGCCGCTGGGGAGGGAGGCCGTTGCTCTCCTCTCCCTGCATTTCACACTGCCTTCCCGGCATATCACTCTGCTGCTGGGGGGCAGGAACAACTACCTCTGCCCCCTGTAACTCAGCCTGCAGCTGGGGAGGGAGGCCGCTGCTCTCCTCTCCCTGCACTTCACACTGCCGCTGGGGAATGGAGACTGGGCTCCCACTGTCCCGCAACCGTAACTTCCGATGGAGGTCCACCCAACGTGGCAGCTGACCGTCACCTTCTGCCCGGTATAGTAGGGTCTTAGACACTAGACTCCTCATGAACTTCACGTATTTCTCAGCTGGATTGGGTCCGAAGAAGTTCAGCCGCAACCACATCATACGGTCAAATTCCTCCACAGAGTATCTGTACTCCACTGCTGGTTCCATCCTGGTGCTTTTAGGGTTGCTGTACTGAGACATGCGTTGCCCTTAAATTGTAGAATCCACAGAAATGGTGTCTCCTGTAGCTGTCCTTCTGGCTGTAGGAACGATCCCGCTGCTTGCCACTAATGTAACGGCACCGTTCCAGCAGACAAGGGGTTAAAATCCGTTTAGGCGATATGCCCCTTTCCGAGAGACAGGCACAGCTACTGCAGAACACCAAACTCCCGAACTGGATACAAAATAGCACTCCAAACTGGAACCTCGCAAATAGCTGTCAGTCAGACGAACAGGAAAAGCGTACAGTCCGCTTACACTCCTGGCAATCAGTCTCCAACAGCATACAGGGAATCCCCCCAATAACGAGACAAGGCTCCGTCTTGAGGGTCTAGCAGTGGTCTAACTGTACTTCAAGTACAGCCTCTTTTATTGATAAAAACCAAACATAGTACTGCCCACAGGGTTTTGAAATCCAACCAATCAGTAATTCACAACACACACAATGTAAATACAGCAACCAATCGTTCCCGCCCCCTAGAGGACCAGAAGGGAGACTGCGACACAGAACAGATACAACATATCCCCACAATGCATCATGGTTTCCTCCTCTCTGCCTGGGAGACGACCGAAGACAATCCAATTATCTCTCAGGACAAAGGGGAGATCACCAATACACATGTGGAGACAACAGGACAGACATCACCATTTAAACACACAATGGGACAATAGAACCACACCCAGCATATTCCTCCCAAGCTGACAAGTTACACTTATTATAAGTTGTTATAACTTTGTGAGGTTACATTGTCCATACATATAACTTACATCAATTTAAACAGTATAACTTGGGGGACAAACCTATCCAAAATTCCCTGGAATAGGTTCAGGGGTAGGGATGAGCGAACTCGAACTGTATAGTTCGGGTTCGTACCGAATTTTGGGGTGTCCGTGACACGGACCCGAACCCGGACATTTTCGTAAAAGTCCGGGTTCGGGTTCGGTGTTCGTCGCTTTCTTCGCGCTTTTGTGACGCTTTCTTGGCGCTTTTTGAAAGGCTGCAAAGCAGCCAATCAACAAGCGTCATACTACTTGCCCCAAGAGGCCATCACAGCCATGCCTACTATTGGCATGGCTGTGATTGGCCAGAGCACCATGTGACCCAGCCTCTATTTAAGCTGGAGTCACATAGCGCCGCCCGTCACTCTGCTCTGATTAGCGTAGGGAGAGGTTGCGGCTGCGACAGTAGGGCGAGATTAGGCAGATTAACTCCTCCAAAGGACTTGATTAACTGATCGATCTGCAGCTGTGGATCATTGAGCTGCTGATCCTCAATTGCTCACTGTTTTTAGGCTGCACAGACCGTTTGTCAGTCTCATTTTTCTGGGGTGATCGGCGGCCATTTTGTGTCTTGTGGTGCGCCAGCACAAGCTGCGACCAAGTGCATTTAACCCTCAATGGTGTGGTTGTTTTTTGGCTAAAGCCTACATCAGGGTGAAGCTGTCACACCAAGTGCATTTAACCAGCAATAGTCTGTTCATTTTTTGGCCATATCCCAGTCTAATTCTGTCACTAAATCCATACCGGTCACCCAGCGCCTAAATACTAGGCCTCAAATTTATATCCAGCTAAATCTGTCCCTAGTGCTGTAGCTGGGCGAGTTATTTAGTGTCCGTTCAAGCACATTTCTTGTTCTGGGTTGAAATACAATTCCCAATTTAGCAATTTCATAATTTAGTGGTTCCTGCTATATCAGAGCTCTTTGAAATCTATCCCAAAAAGGGTATATAATATTGAAGGTGCACATAGGGTCATTCAGAGTAACTTCACACACACCCGCTACTGTGTATTTCCAAGTCTAATTCTGTCACTAAATCCATACCGGTGACCCAGCGCCTAAATACTAGGCCTCAAATTTAATTCCCTCTAAATCTCTCGTTACCCACCGTTGTACTGTTGTTGCTGGGCAAGATATTTAGTGTCCGTCAAAGCACATTTTTTGTTCTGGGTTGAAGTACAATTCCCAATTTAGCAATTTCATAATTTAGTGGTTTCTGCTATATCAGAGCTATTTGAAATCTATCCCTAAAAGGGTATATAATATTCAAGGTGCACATTGGGTCATTCAGAATAACTTCACACACACACGCTTCTGTGCATTTCCAAGTCTAATTCTGTCACTAAATCCATACCGGTCACCCAGCGCCTAAATACTAGGCCTCAAATTTATATCCCGCTGAATTTGAATACAATACATTGGGCCAAATAATATATTTGTTGTTGTGGTGAACCATAACAATGAGAAAAACATCTAGTAAGGGACGCGGACGTGGACATGGTCGTGGTGGTGTTAGTGGACCCTCTGGTGCTGGGAGAGGACGTGGCCGTTCTGCCACATCCACACGTCCTAGTGTACCAACTACTTCAGGTCCCAGTAGCCGCCAGAATTTACAGCGATATATGGTGGGGCCCAATGCCGTTCTAAGGATGGTAAGGCCTGAGCAGGTACAGGCATTAGTCAATTGGGTGGCCGACAGTGGATCCAGCACGTTCACATTATCTCCCACCCAGTCTTCTGCAGAAAGCGCACAGATGGCGCCTGAAAACCAACCCCATCAGTCTGTCACATCACCCCCATGCATACCAGGGAAACTGTCTCAGCCTCAAGTTATGCAGCAGTCTCTTATGCTGTTTGAAGACTCCGCTGGCAGGGTTTCCCAAGGGCATCCACCTAGCCCTTCCCCAGCGGTGAAAGACATAGAATGCACTGACGCACAACCACTTATGTTTCCTGATGATGAGGACATGGGAATACCACCTCAGCATGTCTCTGATGATGACGAAACACAGGTGCCAACTGCTGCGTCTTTCTGCAGTGTGCAGACTGAACAGGAGGTCAGGGATCAAGACTGGGTGGAAGACGATGCAGGGGACGATGAGGTCCTAGACCCCACATGGAATGAAGGTCGTGCCACTGACTTTCACAGTTCGGAGGAAGAGGCAGTGGTGAGACCGAGCCAACAGCGTAGCAAAAGAGGGAGCAGTGGGCAAAAGCAGAACACCCGCCGCCAAGAGACTCCGCCTGCTACTGACCGCCGCCATCTGGGACCGAGCACCCCAAAGGCAGCTTCAAGGAGTTCCCTGGCATGGCACTTCTTCAAACAATGTGCTGACGACAAGACCCGAGTGGTTTGCACGCTGTGCCATCAGAGCCTGAAGCGAGGCATTAACGTTCTGAACCTGAGCACAACCTGCATGACCAGGCACCTGCATGCAAAGCATGAACTGCAGTGGAGTAAACACCTTAAAACCAAGGAAGTCACTCAGGCTCCCCCTGCTACCTCTTCTGCTGCTGCCGCCTCGGCCTATTCTGCTGCTGCCGCCTCGGCCTCTTCCTCCGCCTCTGGAGGAACGTTGGCACCTGCCGCCCAGCAAACAGGGGATGTACCACCAACACCACCACCACCACCTCCGTCACCAAGCGTCTCAACCATGTCACACGCCAGCGTTCAGCTCTCCATCTCACAAACATTTGATAGAAAGCGTAAATTCCCACCTAGCCACCCTCGATCCCTGGCCCTGAATGCCAGCATTTCTAAACTACTGGCCTATGAAATGCTGTCATTTAGGCTGGTGGACACAGACAGCTTCAAACAGCTCATGTCGCTTGCTGTCCCACAGTATGTTGTTCCCAGCCGGCACTACTTCTCCAAGAGAGCCGTGCCTTCCCTGCACAACCAAGTATCCGATAAAATCAAGTGTGCACTGCGCAACGCCATCTGTAGCAAGGTCCACCTAACCACAGATACGTGGACCAGTAAGCACGGCCAGGGACGCTATATCTCCCTAACTGCACACTGGGTAAATGTAGTGGCAGCTGGGCCCCAGGCGGAGAGCTGTTTGGCGCACGTCCTTCCGCCGCCAAGGATCGCAGGGCAACATTCTTTGCCTCCTGTTGCCACCTCCTCCTTCTCGGCTTCCTCCTCCTCTTCTTCCACCTGCTCATCCAGTCAGCCACACACCTTCACCACCAACTTCAGCACAGCCCGGGGTAAACGTCAGCAGGCCATTCTGAAACTCATATGTTTGGGGGACAGGCCCCACACCGCACAGGAGTTGTGGCGGGGTATAGAACAACAGACCGACGAGTGGTTGCTGCCGGTGAGCCTCAAGCCCGGCCTGGTGGTGTGTGATAATGGGCGAAATCTCGTTGCAGCTCTGGGACTAGCCAATTTGACGCACATCCCTTGCTTGGCGCATGTGCTGAATTTGGTGGTGCAGAAGTTCATTCACAACTACCCCGACATGTCAGAGCTGCTGCATAAAGTGCGGGCCGTCTGTTCGCGCTTCCGGCGTTCACATCCTGCTGCTGCTCGCCTGTCTGCGCTACAGCGTAACTTCGGCCTTCCCGCTCACCGCCTCATATGCGACGTGCCCACCAGGTGGAACTCCACCTTGCACATGCTGGACAGACTGTGCGAGCAGCAGCAGGCCATAGTGGAGTTTCAGCTGCAGCACGCACGGGTCAGTCGCACTACAGAACAGCACCACTTCACCACCAATGACTGGGCCTCCATGCGAGACCTGTGTGCCCTGTTGCGCTGTTTCGAGTACTCCACCAACATGGCCAGTGGCGATGACACCGTTATCAGCGTTACAATACCACTTCTATGTCTCCTTGAGAAAACACTTAGGGCGATGATGGAACAGGAGGTGGCCCAGGAGGAGGAGGAGGAGGATGAGGAAGAGGGGTCATTTTTAGCACTTTCAGGCCAGTCTCTTCGAAGTGACTCAGAGGGAGGTTTTTTGCAACAGCAGAGGCCAGGTACAAATGTGGCCAGCCAGGGCCCACTACTGGAGGACGAGGAGGACGAGGATGAGGAGGAGGTGGAGGAGGATGAGGATGAAGCATGGTCACAGCGGGGTGGCACCCAACGCAGCTCGGGTCCATCACTGGTGCGTGGCTGGGGGGAAAGGCAGGACGATGACGATACGCCTCCCACAGAGGACAGCTTGTCCTTACCCCTGGGCAGCCTGGCACACATGAGCGACTACATGCTGCAGTGCCTGCGCAACGACAGCAGAGTTGCCCACATTTTAACCTGTGCGGACTACTGGGTTGCCACCCTGCTGGATCCACGCTACAAAGACAATGTGCCCACCTTACTTCCTGCACTGGAGCGTGATAGGAAGATGCGCGAGTACAAGCGCACGTTGGTAGACGCGCTACTGAGAGCATTCCCAAATGTCACAGGGGAACAAGTGGAAGCCCAAGGCCAAGGCAGAGGAGGAGCAAGAGGTCGCCAAGGCAGCTGTGTCACGGCCAGCTCCTCTGAGGGCAGGGTTAGCATGGCAGAGATGTGGAAAACTTTTGTCAACACGCCACAGCTAACTGCACCACCACCTGATACGCAACGTGTTAGCAGGAGGCAACATTTTACTAACATGGTGGAACAGTACGTGTGCACACCCCTCCACGTACTGACTGATGGTTCGGCCCCATTCAACTTCTGGGTCTCTAAATTGTCCACGTGGCCAGAGCTAGCCTTTTATGCCTTGGAGGTGCTGGCCTGCCCGGCAGCCAGCGTTTTGTCTGAACGTGTATTCAGCACGGCAGGGGGCGTCATTACAGACAAACGCAGCCGCCTGTCTACAGCCAATGTGGACAAGCTGACGTTCATAAAAATGAACCAGGCATGGATCCCACAGGACCTGTCCGTCCCTTGTCCAGATTAGACATTAACTACCTCCCCATAACCATATATTATTGGACTCCAGGGCACTTCCTCATTCAATCCTATTTTTATTTTCATTTTACCATTATATTGCGATGCTACCCAAAGTTGAATGAACCTCTCCTCTGCCTGTGTGCTAGGCCTAAATATATGCCAATGGACTGTTGCAGTGGTGGCTGACATGAAGCCTGATTCTCTGCTATGACATGCAGACTAATTCTCTGCTGACATGAAGCCAGATTGTCTGTTACGGGACCTCTCTCCTCTGCCTGGGTGCTGGGCCTAAATTTATGACAATGGACTGTTGCAGTGGTGGCTGACGTGAAGCCTGATTCTCTGCTATGACATGCAGACTGATTCTCTGCTGTCATGAAGCCAGATTGTCTGTTACGGGACCTTTCTCCTCTACCTGGGTTCTGGGCCTAAATTTATGAAAATTGACTCTTACAGTGGTGGGTGACGTGAAGCCTGATTCTCTGCTATGATATGAAGACTGATTCTCTGCTGACATGAAGCCAGATTGTCTGTTACGGGACCTTTCTCCTCTGCCTGGGTTCTGGGCCTAAATTTATGAAAATTGACTCTTACAGTGGTGGGTGACGTGAAGCCTGATTCTCTGCTATGATATGAAGACTGATTCTCTGCTGACATGAAGCCAGATTGTCTGTTACGGGACCTTTCTCCTCTGCCTGGGTTCTGGGCCTAAATTTATGAAAATTGACTCTTACAGTGGTGGGTGACGTGAAGCCTGATTCTCTGCTATGATATGAAGACTGATTCTCTGCTGACATGAAGCCAGATTGTCTGTTACGGGACCTCTCTCCTCTGCCTGGGTGCTGGGCCTAAATTTATGACAATGGACTGTTGCAGTGGTGGCTGACGTGAAGCCTGATTCTCTGCTATGACATGCAGACTGATTCTCTGCTGTCATGAAGCCAGATTGTCTGTTACGGGACCTTTCTCCTCTACCTGGGTTCTGGGCCTAAATTTATGAAAATTGACTCTTACAGTGGTGGGTGACGTGAAGCCTGATTCTCTGCTATGATATGAAGACTGATTCTCTGCTGACATGAAGCCAGATTGTCTGTTACGGGACCTCTCTCCTCTGCCTGGGTGCTGGGCCTAAATTTATGACAATGGACTGTTGCAGTGGTGGCTGACGTGAAGCCTGATTCTCTGCTATGACATGCAGACTGATTCTCTGCTGTCATGAAGCCAGATTGTCTGTTACGGGACCTTTCTCCTCTACCTGGGTTCTGGGCCTAAATTTATGAAAATTGACTCTTACAGTGGTGGGTGACGTGAAGCCTGATTCTCTGCTATGATATGAAGACTGATTCTCTGCTGACATGAAGCCAGATTGTCTGTTACGGGACCTTTCTCCTCTGCCTGGGTTCTGGGCCTAAATTTATGAAAATTGACTCTTACAGTGGTGGGTGACGTGAAGCCTGATTCTCTGCTATGATATGAAGACTGATTCTCTGCTGACATGAAGCCAGATTGTCTGTTACGGGACCTTTCTCCTCTGCCTGGGTTCTGGGCCTAAATTTATGAAAATTGACTCTTACAGTGGTGGGTGACGTGAAGCCTGATTCTCTGCTATGATATGAAGACTGATTCTCTGCTGACATGAAGCCAGATTGTCTGTTACGGGACCTCTCTCCTCTGCCTGGGTGCTGGGCCTAAATTTATGACAATGGACTGTTGCAGTGGTGGCTGACGTGAAGCCTTATTCTCTGCTATGACATGCAGACTGATTCTCTGCTGTCATGAAGCCAGATTGTCTGTTACGGGACCTTTCTCCTCTACCTGGGTTCTGGGCCTAAATTTATGAAAATTGACTCTTACAGTGGTGGGTGACGTGAAGCCTGATTCTCTGCTATGATATGAAGACTGATTCTCTGCTGACATGAAGCCAGATTGTCTGTTACGGGACCTTTCTCCTCTGCCTGGGTTCTGGGCCTAAATTTATGAAAATTGACTCTTACAGTGGTGGGTGACGTGAAGCCTGATTCTCTGCTATGATATGAAGACTGATTCTCTGCTGACATGAAGCCAGATTGTCTGTTACGGGACCTTTCTCCTCTGCCTGGGTTCTGGGCCTAAATTTATGAAAATTGACTCTTACAGTGGTGGGTGACGTGAAGCCTGATTCTCTGCTATGATATGAAGACTGATTCTCTGCTGACATGAAGCCAGATTGTCTGTTACGGGACCTTTCTCCTCTGCCTGGGTTCTGGGCCTAAATTTATGAAAATTGACTCTTACAGTGGTGGGTGACGTGAAGCCTGATTCTCTGCTATGATATGAAGACTGATTCTCTGCTGACATGAAGCCAGATTGTCTGTTACGGGACCTTTCTCCTCTGCCTGGGTTCTGGGCCTAAATTTATGAAAATTGACTCTTACAGTGGTGGGTGACGTGAAGCCTGATTCTCTGCTATGATATGAAGACTGATTCTCTGCTGACATGAAGCCAGATTGTCTGTTACGGGACCTTTCTCCTCTGCCTGGGTTCTGGGCCTAAATTTATGAAAATTGACTCTTACAGTGGTGGGTGACGTGAAGCCTGATTCTCTGCTATGATATGAAGACTGATTCTCTGCTGACATGAAGCCAGATTGTCTGTTACGGGACCTCTCTCCTCTGCCTGGGTGCTGGGCCTAAATATATGCCAATGGACTGTTGCAGTGGTGGCTGACGTGAAGCCTCATTCTCTGCTATGACATGCAGACTAATTCTCTGCTGACATGAAGACAGATTCTCTGTTACGGGACCTCTCTCCTCTGCCTGGGTGCCGGGGCCTAAATATCTGAGAATGGACTGTTCCAGTGGTGGCTGACGTGAAGCCTCATTCTCTGCTATGACATGCAGACTAATTCTCTGCTGACATGAAGACAGATTCTCTGTTACGGGACCTCCCTCCTCTGCCTGGGTGCTGGGCCTAAATATATGCCAATGGACTGTTGCAGTGGTGGCTGACGTGAAGCCTCATTCTCTGCTATGACATGCAGACTAATTCTCTGCTGACATGAAGACAGATTCTCTGTTACGGGACCTCCCTCCTCTGCCTGGGTGCTGGGCCTAAATATATGCCAATGGACTGTTGCAGTGGTGGCTGACGTGAAGCCTCATTCTCTGCTATGACATGCAGACTGATTCTCTGCTGACATGAAGCCAGATTCTCTGTTACGGGACCTCTCTCCTCTGCCTGTGTGTGTGCTGGGCCTAAATATATGCCAATGGACTGTTGCAGTGGTGGCTGACGTGAAGCCTCATTCTCTGCTATGACATGCAGACTGATTCTCTGCTGACATGAAGCCAGATTCTCTGTTACGGGACCTCTCTCCTCTGCCTGTGTGCTAGGCCTAAATATATGCCAATGGACTGTTGCAGTGGTGGCTGACGTGAAGCCTCATTCTCTGCTATGACATGCAGACTAATTCTCTGCTGACATGAAGCCAGATTGTCTGTTACGGGACCTCTCTCCTCTGCCTGGGTGCTGGGCCTAAATTTATGACAATGGACTGTTGCAGTGGTGGCTGACGTGAAGCCTGATTCTCTGCTATGACATGCAGACTGATTCTCTGCTGACATGAAGCCAGATCCTCTGTTACGGGACCTCTCTCCTCTGCCTGTGTGTGTGCTGGGCCTAAATATATGCCAATGGACTGTTGCAGTGGTGGCTGACGTGAAGCCTCATTCTCTGCTATGACATGCAGACTGATTCTCTGCTGACATGAAGCCAGATTCTCTGTTACGGGACCTCTCTCCTCTGCCTGTGTGTGTGCTGGGCCTAAATATATGCCAATGGACTGTTGCAGTGGTGGCTGACGTGAAGCCTCATTCTCTGCTATGACATGCAGACTAATTCTCTGCTGACATGAAGACAGATTCTCTGTTACGGGACCTCCCTCCTCTGCCTGGGTGCTGGGCCTAAATATATGCCAATGGACTGTTGCAGTGGTGGCTGACGTGAAGCCTCATTCTCTGCTATGACATGCAGACTAATTCTCTGCTGACATGAAGACAGATTCTCTGTTACGGGACCTCTCTCCTCTGCCTGGGTGCCGGGGCCTAAATATCTGAGAATGGACTGTTCCAGTGGTGGGTGACGGGAAGCCAGATTCTCTGCTATGGAACCTCTCTCCAATTGATTTTGGTTAATTTTTATTTATTTAATTTTTATTTTAATTCATTTCCCTATCCACATTTGTTTGCAGGGGATTTACCTACATGTTGCTGCCTTTTGCAGCCCTCTAGCTCTTTCCTGGGCTGTTTTACAGCCTTTTTAGTGCCGAAAAGTTCGGGTCCCCATTGACTTCAATGGGGTTCGGGTTCGGGACGAAGTTCGGATCGGGTTCGGATCCCGAACCCGAACATTTCCGGGATGTTCGGCCGAACTTCTCGAACCCGAACATCCAGGTGTTCGCTCAACTCTATTCAGGGGTTTAAAAGTTACTATGGGCCATAATCCTGAGGCAAGAGGCTTTTAAACAGCCCCCTCCAAAACCCAGTGGTGAGGTTGGTTCCGCCACATATACATTTCAATATAAATCTATGGTTCTCCAAAGTTACAGACTACAAACAAACCCTTACATTGTAGACTGAAAAAAGTCTCACCTCCCTCAATTACAGCCTATTAAAATCCTGTTGTGATAAACTTACCTGTCTGGGCTCCAACGGCACGATCTTCAGCGTTGGCACTGGCTTCTCATTCTTGTTTCGCTTATTGATATCCTGGGTTTCTGACCTCCGCTTTTGTTCTGATCACTCTCTGGCCACTCTCCATACAGTGGAGGGTTGCAGCCCAGGGCCTCACTGTCCTTGTCCGTATCTACTCTACTGACATGAAATTTGTGTAGTTTGATCCTTCAGTCATATTACCATACATCGGACCATGTTTATATTTATAATAATTTATATTTGGTAGGCTACAAAGAAGTAGGGCGATAAAAAGACAGTAATACTACAGAATCAGACTAGGCAAAGTTTGCTTGCTTGCTTGCTTGTAGTCGAGTGCTACCACATATACCTGTAATAAAAATAAATAAAACCAGTATGAAACAGAGTAGACAACAGAACCCCCACAGTATCAAATGCAAACTCAAGTGCAAATCACAAACAATCAAAGCATTTGCAAATTTTTCTGAAAAACAAGATACAGACCATGACAGTTCTAAGCAGTAAAGAAGATAAATTTGACATTAATTATAGTTTAAACAAAGTGGACATATATTGATTAAGAAATATATATACAGACGTGGACAAAATTGTTGGTACCCTTTGGTCAATGAAAGAAAAAGTCACAATGGTCACAGAAATAACTTTAATCTGACAAAAGTAATAATAAATTAAAATTCTATAAATGTTAACCAATGAAAGTCAGACATTGTTTTTCAACCATGCTTCAACAGAATTATGTAAAAAAATAAACTCATGAAACAGGCATGGACAAAAATGATGGTACCCCTAACTTAATATTTTGTTGCGCAACCTTTTGAGGCAATCACTGCAATCAAACGCTTCCTGTAACTGTCAATGAGACATCTGCACCTCTCAGCAGGTATTTTGGCCCACTCCTCATGAGCAAACTGCTCCAGTTGTGTCCGGTTTGAAGGGTGCCTTTTCCAGACTGCATGTTTCAGCTCCTTCCAAAGATGCTCAATAGGATTGAGGTCAGGGCTCATAGAAGGCCACTTTAGAATAGTCCAATTTTTTCCTCTTAGCCATTCTTGGGTGTTTTTAGCGGTGTGTTTTGGGTCATTGTCCTGTTGCAAGACCCATGACCTGCGACTGAGACCAAGCTTTCTGACACTGGCTAGTACATTTCTCTCTAGAATTCCTTGATAGTCTTGAGATTTCATTGTACCCTGCACAGATTCAAGACACCCTGTGCCAGACGCAGCAAAGCAGCCCCAGAACATAACAGAGCCTCCTCCATGTTTCACAGTAGGGACAGTGTTCTTTTCTTGATATGCTTCATTTTTTCGTCTGTGAACATACAGCTGATGTGCCTTGGCAAAAACTTCGATTTTTGTCTCATCTGTCCACAGGACATTCTCCCAGAAGCTTTGTGGCTTGTCAACATGTAGTTTGGCATATTCCAGTCTTGCTTTTTTATGATTCGTTTTCAACAATGGTGTCCTCCTTGGTCGTCTCCCATGTAGTCCACTTTGGCTCAAACAACGACGGATGGTGCGATCTGACACTGATGTTCCTTGAGCATGAAGTTCACCTTGAATCTCTTTAGAAGTCTTTCTAGGCTCTTTTGTTACCATTCGGATTATCCGTCTCTTAGATTTGTCATCAATTTTCCTCCTGCGGCCACGTCCAGGGAGGTTGGCTACAGTCCCATGGATCTTAAACTTATGAATAATATGTGCAACTGTACTCACAGGAACATCTAGTTGCTTGGAGATGGTCTTATAGCCTTTACCTTTAACATGCTTGTCTATAATTTTCTTTCTGATCTCTTGAGACAGCTCTTTCCTTTGCTTCCTCTGGTCCATGTCGAGTGTGGTACACACCATATCACCAAACAACACAGTGATTACCTGGAGCCATATATATAGGCCCAATGGCTGATTACAAGGTTGTAGACACCTGTGATGCTAATTAGTGGACACACCTTGAATTAACATGTCCCTTTGGTCACATTATGTTCTGTGTTTTCTAGGGGTACCATCATTTTTGTCCATGCCTGTTTCATGAGTTTATTTTTTTACATAATTCTGTTGAAGCATGGTTGAAAAACAATGTCTGACTTTCATTGGTTAACATTTATAGAATTTTAATTTATTATTACTTTTGTCAGATTAAAGTTATTTCTGTGACCATTGTGACTTTTTCTTTCATTGACCAAAGGGTACCAACAATTTTGTCCACGTCTGTATATATATATATATTGTGACAGGGTGTCACAATGTTTTGCAGAGAAAGTGCTGGATGGTGTGTACATTGCACCAAGTTTCCAGCACTTCATGTGTTAAAAGGCTCCAGGAAGGAGGGGGCGGAGCCAGCGCCGGATCCGAATGGCCGCTTCTGTCTGAGCTCCGTACACAGACCTGCTAAGAACGCAGCTAACGCAAGCTTCTGAGATCTCCTAACATGGTCAAGATCGGGAGACAGGGACCCCCTGACCCAGGGGCCATCCCCAAAGCGCCTAATCCCAACTCTGGCATGGTTAAATACCTCAAAAAGCAGGCTGCAGCTCCGGGGACTAAAGACTCCAAGATGGCGCCGCCGAGTGAACGGTTCTCTGATGGTGACGAGGGAGGTCAGTCAGAGGTGGAGAGTGATGCCGGGGACTTAGGATCCCCTCGGGCACTGCCTGTGTCAAGAAAATTTATAAAACAAGCGCTTGCCGAAGCTCTACTGCCGCTGCGGCAGGAAATATCCGGTCTCACACAGGAGATCCAGCATGTAGGCCACAGAGTAGAAGCCCTGGAAACGACACAGGCTGCGATAATTGAGCACAGTACTGCGACTGCCCTATCTCTCACCTCGTGCCGATCGCATATTAATGCCCTCTATAACAACCTGGAGGACCAGGAGAACCGTGGACGCAGGAACAATCTGCGGTTTAGAGGGCTCCCAGAGTATGTCTCTAATGACGAAATCATACCAGCGATTTTAACCATTGCAGCTTCACTTCTGGGAGGGGAGGGTCCTCCATCCATATTGATTGAAAGAGCGCACAGGGCTCTTAGGCCCAAGCCAAAAGGCAACGAGCCTCCAAGAGACGTAATATGTCGCTTCCTGAATTTCTCCGACAAAGAGCGAATCCTCACTGCCGCAAGACAAGCGAAATCTGTCACCTATAGCAACATTCCTGTCTCAATCTTTCAGGACTTAGCTCCTGTCACGCTACAGAAGAGGAAAACTCTCAAACCCCTCACTGACTTGCTGCGTGAAAAACGGATCCTTTATAGATGGACTTTTCCTTTTGGACTATCGTTCAGCTATGCAGAGAAATTCATCAAAATCTCGTCATATGCAGACCTGCAGGATTTTCTTTCGACCGCAGATGTCCCTCCTCTTGAGATAGCCTGCTGGGACCCTGTTTCTGATATCACCGCTCTACCGGAGCTACCGAAGATTGCTCCCTGGGAAAGAGCAGGCACCCCTAAACAGCAGAGAACAAAGAGAAGAAGCAGTCCCTTGACGCCTAAGAGAATTGCATGGTCCACCACTTAATGTCTGAAAGACAATGATTGCCATTATCGTCATGTTCCTTCAGTCAGTGACTTCTCCTGTCCTTCTCCATTTCTTTCTTCCTTTACCCCTATTTAGCCTCTTGTGTCTCCACTTACTCTCTCCATCTCTCTCCTTCCTCCCCTTTTTCCCATCCTTTTTCCCTTCCCCCTTTTCCCCTTTCTTCTCCCTCTCTCCCCCCTCCCTTTTTGCTTAACACCAATGGTCTCATCATCACACACTATGTCGTTCTTAGCAGGTCGCTATATATGGGGTTATAACCTCTTTTCCCCCCCTCCTCTGATGGTTGAATATCTAGTTGACATGTGTCGAATATATATCACATTAATGTTGGTTGCCCAAACGCGACCCGGTTATAGTTTTAGTTTTGGTCTTTGTTTTCTGTTTGAAACTCTCTTTATAATGCTATTCCACAGTCAAGGGGTATTGATGCAATGTACTGGTGTTCTTGGGGTTGAGTTGCCCTGGATCCTGACTCCTCTTGAGGCTGCCAATCACACCTGCTCCTCCCACTCTGATGCCAAGATTTGTAACGTGATTCCTTTTGCCCATACCTCTACTCTTAATCCAATATGACGGATTTTAAACTCGCATCTTTCAATGTGAAAGGATTGAGATCACCCTCTAAGCGTACACAGATCTTTTCCCTTTTTGGGAGGGAGAAGTGTTCCATTATCTTTCTCCAGGAAACCCACTACAAACAAGGAAAATACCCGGATCTCTCCTATTCTAGATTTCCTGATTGGTACCATTCTGGTTCTGATGGGGCGGCCTCCAGGGGAGTCAGCATTGGCATGAAAAAGAACTTCCCTTTCCAATACTCCTCCCATACCGCAGACACTGAGGGAAGATATATTATCTTAAAGGGTCTTATTGGGCATAAAATGTTCACATTAGTTAATGTATATGCTCCAAATTATGACCAAGTCCCTTGGCTCTTGAAGGTACTGTCCATTGTAGAAAATTTTAGAGAAGGAACACTTATCCTAGCTGGGGACCTGAACTTAGCCTTACACCCGATTTCTGACACTTCATCCAAACGGTCATCTACTTTGGGTAAATTACTAAAAACAGTGAAGAGCAAAATACGTGATATGGGTTTGATTGATGTATGGAGATGTATGAATCCAACTTGTATTGATTACACCTTCTATTCGGCTCCTTCCCAGTCCTACAGCAGAATTGATTACATCTTCGTGCCTAAAGACTTCTTGCACCTCTCCTCTGACCCCCTGATTGGAAATATTACCATCTCAGACCACTCCCCAATCTTCTGCTCCTTCCACCCTCAACCTGGATCTGGTACGTTCTCTAGTTGGAGACTTAATGAGTCTATATTGAGCGACCCTAGTCACGTTTCCTTCGAATTTCGAGTCCAATGACTCCCCTGAAGTCTCCGCACAGACGCTATGGGATGCCCACAAGGCATTTATACGCGGACAGTTCATAAGCAAGTGCTCCCATGTAAAAAAATTAGCTGACAAATACTTTTCATCCCTTTTAGACCGCATCCATACCTTAGAGAACCTACATAAACAGTCTTTAGATCCCCAACAACTTATTGAACTATCTGCTTATAGATCTGAGCTGAAAAACATCCTAAACAAAAAATCAGCTAAATATTATCTCTCTTCTCAACAAAAATTCTATGCCCACGGCAATAAGGCCTCAAGATTCCTTATGAATCGTATCAAACAAAGGAAAAATGCTAGGTATGTAACCTCTATTAAATCCCCCCAAGGAAACCAACTATACTCACCTGAATCGATAGCGGAGCAATTCCGCCTTTTTTACAAGGACCTTTATAATTTATCCCCCCCCCCTCTGACAGAATGTCTGCCATTGGATCACTTAGTCACCCTGGCTCTTTCTTGGATACTCTTAAATTACCTTCCTTAACTTTGTCCCAGAGAGAGGAACTCTCTAAACCCTTTGACCTTGCGGAGCTTTCCAAGGCCCTGAAGTCCACTCCAAAGAATAAATGCCCCGGCCCTGACTCCATTTTTCAGAATACTTTAGCCCCCTTCCTCCTTCAGGTTTGCAACCAAACACTCCTAAACTTTCCCCTTTCCTCAGACATGACGAGAGCTATGATCTCGATAATTCCTAAGGAGGGGAAAGATCCTGCTAACTGTGCAAGCTATCGCCCAATATCCCTCTTAAATACTGACTTAAAATTGTTAGCAAAATGTTAGCAACCAGAATACAACTTATCCTTCCTGCTCTGATACATCCCGATCAAGTGGGGTTTGTCAAAGGAAGGGAGGGAAAGGACAACACTACTAAGATCTTAAACGCCCTATATTACGCCTCCAGTAAAAAACTACCCCTAGTTCTTCTAGGTACTGACGCGGAAAAGGCATTCGACCGCATTGACTGGTCCTATATCAGGCTTACGCTACAGAAATTTGGATTTCCTGAGCCTTACGTTCATGCTATCTTTGCAATGTACTTGAATGCCACCGCGTCGGTCCTGGTGAATAACCATACTTCAAATAACTTCCAGATTAAAAATGGCACTCGCCAAGGTTGCCCCCTCTCCCCCCTTATTTTCGTTCTAGTTATGGAAACCCTTATGCAAGCACTTAGACAGGAGACATCCATTAAAGGGTTGAAGATCGGATCGCACGAATATAAATTAGCCGCTTTTGCGGATGATCTCTTGATCATAACCACTAACCCTATTACCTCCATACCCAAAATACTCCATACACTAGATGTCTTCAGTTCATTCTCTAACTTTAAGGTCAACCCCCAAAAGTCTCAGATCTTACATATTGGCTTATCCACCGTGTCCGTTAATAGACTCCAAGCTAACTCCCCATTTAATTGGACAACCCAACTCATAACTTATTTAGGAATTAAGATTAATGCTCATTTGCCTGACTTATTTCATTTGAACTATACCCCCCTTCTGAAGTCTATGGCCGCTCAATTGGACTCACTAGAAAAACATTTCCTATCTTGGTTTGGAAGAAAAAATATTGTAATGTCATTGGTTATCCCAAAGCTGACTTACCTCCTCCAGGTTCTCCCTATCATGATCCCACGATCTTTTTTCAACAAACTGAATGCACTGATACGGAAGTTCTTGTGGGATAAGAAAAAGCCCAGAATCTCACTTTCTTCCCTCATCAGACCGAAACGGCTAGGGGGTATAGGCCTTCCTGACCCCGAACTATACATGAAGGCAATACACCTGAGTAGAGTGGTTGACTGGTTACGTTCCCCCCCCACATAAAACTTGGCTCCATATTGAAAATTCTAATTTTATCTCTTCCACTAGATCCCTCTTACTCTCAGACAAGCCACTTACTCCTCGTCCCCATATGACCAACCCTTTAATAAGGTCCACTATTAAGGTATGGAAGTGGTTCTCTTCCAACTACGTTGACCAATTACCTTTATCTCACCTCCTTCAAATTAAGGATATATATTCACTCGCCCCTGAGGAAATACAATCCTCTATCCCTTCTCAGCTTAGGCTCTCAGCTACTCCCATATCTGAGCTACTGGATGGCGATGGCTGCATCCCCCCGGAATCTACTCTAGCCTCCACATGCGGTGTACTGCCCGCCAATGTTCTGGCCCTTAATTACATTAAAGGAGAATTACTTAGATACTCCAAATCTACCCCCTCGAACCATACGTCTGGATGGTTTGAGAAATTGATTTCCTCTACAACTTACCCCCCAAAACTAATTTCCTTGCTTTACAAAAAGCTCATTCAGCCTCGCATGAGAGTTAAGCCCTCATACATAGGGTTATGGGAAAAGGACCTGGGTAAGCAATTTTCAGATATGGAAGTCAATTCCCTGCTGATCGCCCCTCACAGGTCTTCAAGGTGCGTCCGGGTGCAGGAGAATGGCTACAAGATTTTGTCCAGATGGTACAGAACCCCTGACAAAGTGGCTCTTATGTACCCCGACGTACCGGACATGTGCTGGAGATGTGGTTCAGACAAGGGCACTTTCATCCACATTTGGTGGAACTGTCCTCCCTTATTAAATTGGTGGAACCAGGTATTCCGCATCAGTAACTCTATATGTGGTTCCTCTGCCCCATGCACGCCTGAAATTGCTCTTATATCTTTAGATATACTCAAACATGATAAAAGTCACGGGCTACTTTTACACCTTTTATCGGCGGCCCGTCTCCTAATTCCCACCAAATGGCGTTCTGACGAGATCCCCTCAATTGAACAATGGACGAACAAGGTCGATCAAATCTATTGCCTTGAGGAGTTGTCTAATTGGGAACTAGGTACCAGAAAGAAATTCCTCTCAACTTGGTCGGCTTGGAGGAGACACAGAAACTTCTCTTAATATGTCCCTCTCTATAATGACATAGTTCTTTCTCTGTTGGTCAAATGGGTCCTACACCAGCTTGACTTCTGTTATTCTATCGAATTACAGTTATATTACCATTGTCTCACCCTGAATGTCAGTACACTTTCTTTGTAAAACAATGACACTATTTGTACAAGCATCTTCCCTGCTGTGTCAGGATATGATAATTGCTCCTTGTATTGTGAAGTATTATTTTTCTTCATGTCTCTTTGACTTGATGACAAAAAAAAAAAATCAATAAAAAATGTTAAATATAAAAAAAAAAAGGCTCCAGGAAGGTTTGGTTTTCCTTGTATCCAGAAGCTTTCTGGGAAAAAGAAAACCAGTTTAGGGTCCTGGAGCCGGTCAGGGAAGAGTTGGGTGGGTTCCCTGACCACCCGGAGCCAGTCCGGGTTTTACCTCCCTGGGGGACTGCTCACACAGATGTACTAATTAAGTCAGCAGCCCTGACCCAGGAGCTCTCTCTCTGGCAGTCTGTTTGAGAAGCTGCAAGCCCAGGAGCTCTGAGAACGGTTAGCTTCTCCACCTAACTACTGAACTGTAAGTTGCTCTGTTTTCCCCTTGAAAACACTCTTTGTGTTTTGTGTTATGAGTTTAGCTAGGGCTGCCGAGTGAGATAGGCAGGAGCCAGACGGCTATTGTTGTTTTTGGTTTTGTTTGTTAATTTGAGCAACTTGCAAAATAAACTAGCAACAGTGTGACGCACAAGCTACAAAGGTGTCAGTGTACCTGTTTCGGCCCAAAACAACCCCGCAGGAAGGCGTAACAGTTCACAAATTGGTGGAGGATGCGGGCACACGGATCCCTGCCAGATACCACCCATCTAGCAACTTGAATTGCATTTCATCTTATCATCCAGTACGATGGAAGACCTGGTGTTGAGGTTGGCACAAGCCTGTGCAACCCAGCAAGACGCAAATGCAGTCCAGCGAGAGACTAATGCCAGATATGAAAAGGCTTTGGCTGCACTAGCTGAGGCTGCGGAAAGAGACAGGCAAATGCAAGCTGAAGCCGCTCGGAAAGACAGAGAAACTCTTACAGAGGTTCTGCAGCAGCTGGCGAATACGCGTCCGGATCGACCTAGCAATAGTGGGTTGATCAAAGCAAGCCATTTTCTTCAGAAAATGACCCCACACGATGACGTGGAAGCGTTTCTGAATACTTTTGAACGTACCGCAGATCGGGAGGCGTGGCCTAAGCCTCAGTGGGTGGGGTTGGTTGCTCCATTTCTAACTGGTGACTCTCAGAAAGCGTATTTTGATTTGTCTGCCGAGGATGCCCAGGACTACGAGAAGCTAAAGCTTGAAATTCTCCGCCGTTTGGGTGTCACTCCTGCTGTGCGGGCCCAACGCGTGCACCGCTGGAATTACCAACCTAATAAGTCTCCCAGGTCACAGATGCATGACCTAATTTATCTGGTACGAAAGTGGTTGCAACCTGAGATACTCACGGCACCCCAGATTGTCGAAAGGGTCACAATGGATCGCTTCCTGACGGCGCTGCCGTATGAATTAAGAAAATGGGTCAGTCACGCTGATCCAAAGTCTGCCAATGAGTTAGTTGAGATGGTTGAACGCTACCTTGCAGCAGAGGGGTTTTTGGCAGGGGGGTCTGACCCCGAGAACTTGCCTGTAAAGCGGCGTCTGCCCGCAGTGGCGGGGAGAGGCGCCTCAACCTTAAATGCTGATCCTGGTTTGAAAACGTGGGTGAAGACCAACATGGATACTAGGCTGCTGAAAGAGACCCTACCAGGCTCCGGTGTCCAGTGCTGGAGGTGCAAAGCCCGGGGGCATGTGGCTGCTAAATGTCCTGACGTCCCAGTACCTATGGAGTGTGGAGCCGCTCAGCGCCTTTCCTTCTTTGCTCATCCAGCGTGTCTGACATCTGCGCTGGCTCACATGGCACAAGTCAAAGTGGATGGAAGGAGTGTCCAGGCCTTGCTGGATTCTGGAAGCCTCGTTACGCTTGTACACTCAGACCTGGTAGCTCCAGACCAGCTGAAAAACCAGTGCATGGGTGTTGTGTGCATACATGGTGATGCAAAAAGTTATGGTACGGCGGTGGTCCCCATTGAGACTCAGTTTGGTGTGACATCGCATGAGGTTGGAGTGTCTAAATCCCTGATGCATAGTGTCATACTAGGGCGGGACTTTCCTTTGTTCTGGGACCTGTGGGCGGTCGACTTTCCACCTCAAGTTTCCCTAAGTGTGAGAGATGAAACTCTGGCTAGCCTGCCTAACTTTGGGGATTCTGGTTCTGAAGCACCAGCCGGTGGACTGACCCCAGTTGAGCCTGACCAGTTCCCCTTCTCTGTGCTAGTGGGGGAATCCGAGAGACCACAAGAGTCTATGGAAGAGTTACCTATGCCAGAAATAAACTGCTCTCAAGATAACTTTGGCACATCCCAACTGAGGGACCCAACGTTAGCTCATGCTTGGGAAAATGTGGCTGTGGTTAATGAGGTTGCCCACAGTACGGGCTTGGAGAAGGTGTACCCTCACTTTGCTGTCAACCATGATCTTCTCTATCGTGTTGATAATATAAGGGGTGAAGTCGTAGAGCAACTAGTTGTTCCCAAATCGCATAGGAAAGTGGTACTTGACCTGGCTCATAAAAACCCCATGGGAGGACACCTGGCGGCCGAGAAAACGCAGCAACGGGTACTCCAGAGGTTTTTTTGGCCTGGCATATTTGAAGAAATCAAACGATTCTGTTCGTCTTGCCCAGAATGTCAGTTGACGTCCCCTGCGCCTCATTACCGGGGACCCTTGGTACCGTTACCCATCATTGAGGTACCTTTTCACCGGATTGCAATGGATTTGGTGGGGCCCCTGGTGAAATCTGCAAAGGGACATCAATACATTCTTGTGGTTTTAGACTATGCCACTAGGTATCCCGAGGCGGTTCCTCTGCGGAACACGTCAGCTAAAACAATTGCCCGGGAGCTGTTTCATATGTTTGCTAGAACAGGCATTCCAAAAGAGATCCTGACGGATCAAGGAACGCCTTTTATGTCAAACGTAATGAAAGGTTTGTGTAAGCTGCTGGGTATAAAACAGTTAAGGACATCTGTCTATCACCCTCAAACTGATGGGTTGGTTGAGCGCTTCAACAAAACCCTCAAGAGAATGTTAAAAAGGGTCGTTGAGGCAGACGGGAGAGATTGGGATTGCCTGCTCCCCTACTTGATGTTTGCTGTTCGTGAGGTGCCTCAGTCGTCTACTGGGTTTTCCCCGTTTGAGCTTTTGTATGGGCGACAACCCCGGGGGCTTTTGGATATTGCAAAGGAGTCGTGGGAAGAGGAGCCCTCTCCCCACCGCTCCGTGGTGGAACATGTTCTACAGATGCAGGATCGCATCACAGCTGTAATGCCCATAGTACAAGAACATATGAGACAGGCTCAAGAGGCCCAAAGTCGCATATACAATCGGGGAGCCAGACTCAGGGTTTTTCAGCCGGGTGACCGGGTCCTGGTTCTGGTTCCCACCGTCGAAAGCAAATTCCTAGCGAAATGGCAAGGGCCCTATGAGGTTGTAGAGAAGATAGGGGAGGTGAATTATAAAGTCCACCAACCTGACAAACGGAAAAAAATGCAAATTTATCATGTCAATTTAATAAAGGCCTGGAAGGAACCGTTAGTTTCTATGGCGGCTGAGCCTCTCAGCCCTACACTTCAGGGGGAAGTTACTGAGGTGAAGGTCTCGGAGACTTTGTCAAGGGCACAAGCCCAAGAGGTAAAGGAATTCCTCCTTAGGAATGCTGATGTGTTTTCAGAGTGGCCAGGTTGCACTCATGTAATTAAGCATGATATTGTTACAGATCCACAAGCTCGGGTTCGCTTGAAGCCATATCGCATTCCTGAAGCTCGCAGACAGACAGTAGCCGGTGAGATCCAGAGAATGTTGGAGCTAGGTGTTATTGAGCCGTCCCATAGTGATTGGTCTAGCCCTGTGGTGTTGGTACCAAAACCGGATGGGTCCTGGCGGTTTTGCAACGACTTTCGCAAATTAAACGATATCTCAAAGTTTGACGCTTATCCCATGCCACGGGTGGATGAGTTGATAGAAAGGTTAGGTCCAGCCAGGTACATTACCACCCTGGATCTAACCAGAGGTTATTGGCAGATTCCACTTACTTCAACGGCTAGGGAAAAGACAGCATTTTCTACTCCTCAGGGCCTATTCCAGTATGTGAGAATGCCGTTTGGGCTTCATGGGGCCCCTGCCACCTTTCAGAGGTTGATGGATGAAGTCCTTAGGCCACACCGGCACTTCGCGTCGGCCTACCTTGACGACGTGGTGATATTCAGCTCGGATTGGGAAAGTCATCTTCCCAAGGTCCAAGCGGTGGTAGACTCAATTCGGCAGGCTGGTCTGACGGCCAATCCCAAGAAATGTGCCCTGGGCCTTGAAGAGGCACGATACCTAGGGTACATTATTGGTAAAGGCCTCATCAAGCCTCAGGCTCAAAAGGTACAGGCAATTAAGGAGTGGCCTCAACCTTGCACAAAAAAACAGGTGAGGACGTTTCTGGGCATGGTAGGGTATTACCAGAGGTTTATTCCAGATTTTGCCACCATAGCTGCTCCGCTTACGGACCTAATCAAGGGCAAAAGCTCAGGGGGAATTTCTTGGAACAAAGATGCTGAGGTTGCGTTCTGTAAACTCAAGGAGGTGTTATGCAGTAGGCCAGTTTTGATCGCTCCTGATTTCAAAAAAAAGTTTGTTGTTCAAACAGATGCTTCCAATGTGGGCCTAGGGGCCGTGTTGTCACAGTTGGTGCATGGAGAAGAACACCCAGTGATATATTTGAGTAGGAAGCTAACCCCAGCTGAGAAAAACTATAGTATTGTGGAGCGCGAGTGTTTGGCCATCAAGTGGGCTTTAGAGACTCTGCGATACTATCTGCTCGGCCGTCAATTTCAGTTAGTGACAGATCACTCCCCTCTTACCTGGATGTCACGGGCCAAAGATCATAATGCAAGGGTGACCCGCTGGTTCCTGTCACTACAGGACTATAATTTCTCAGTGGAGCACAGAGCAGGAAAGCTGCAGGCCAATGCTGACGCTCTCTCCCGAACTCATTGTATGTTCTCGGAAAGTGTCCGTACCCACGGGTTCGAACAGAGGGAGGGGGTATGTGACAGGGTGTCACAATGTTTTGCAGAGAAAGTGCTGGATGGTGTGTACATTGCACCAAGTTTCCAGCACTTCATGTGTTAAAAGGCTCCAGGAAGGTTTGGTTTTCCTTGTATCCAGAAGCTTTCTGGGAAAAAGAAAACCAGTTTAGGGTCCTGGAGCCAGTCAGGGAAGAGTTGGGTGGGTTCCCTGACCACCCGGAGCCAGTCCGGGTTTTACCTCCCTGGGGGACTGCTCACACAGATGTACTAATTAAGTCAGCAGCCCTGACCCAGGAGCTCTCTCTCTAGCAGTCTGTTTGAGAAGCTGCAAGCCCAGGAGCTCTGAGAACGGTTAGCTTCTCCACCTAACTACTGAACTGTAAGTTGCTCTGTTTTCCCCTTGAAAACACTCTTTGTGTTTTGTGTTATGAGTTTAGCTAGGGCTGCCGAGTGAGATAGGCAGGAGCCAGACGGCTATTGTTGTTTTTGGTTTTGTTTGTTAATTTGAGCAACTTGCAAAATAAACTAGCAACAGTGTGACGCACAAGCTACAAAGGTGTCAGTGTACCTGTTTCGGCCCAAAACAACCCCGCAGGAAGTCGTAACAGTTCACTATATATATATATATATATATATATACAGACGTGGACAAAATTGTTGGTACCCTTTGGTCAATGAAAGAAAAAGTCACAATGGTCACAGAAATAACTTTAATCTGACAAAAGTAATAATAAATTAAAATTCTATAAATGTTAACCAATGAAAGTCAGACATTGTTTTTCAACCATGCTTCAACAGAATTATGTAAAAAAATAAACTCATGAAACAGGCATGGACAAAAATGATGGTACCCCTAACTTAATATTTTGTTGCGCAACCTTTTGAGGCAATCACTGCAATCAAACGCTTCCTGTAACTGTCAATGAGACATCTGCACCTCTCAGCAGGTATTTTGGCCCACTCCTCATGAGCAAACTGCTCCAGTTGTGTCCGGTTTGAAGGGTGCCTTTTCCAGACTGCATGTTTCAGCTCCTTCCAAAGATGCTCAATAGGATTGAGGTCAGGGCTCATAGAAGGCCACTTTAGAATAGTCCAATTTTTTCCTCTTAGCCATTCTTGGGTGTTTTTAGCGGTGTGTTTTGGGTCATTGTCCTGTTGCAAGACCCATGACCTGCGACTGAGACCAAGCTTTCTGACACTGGCTAGTACATTTCTCTCTAGAATTCCTTGATAGTCTTGAGATTTCATTGTACCCTGCACAGATTCAAGACACCCTGTGCCAGACGCAGCAAAGCAGCCCCAGAACATAACAGAGCCTCCTCCATGTTTCACAGTAGGGACAGTGTTCTTTTCTTGATATGCTTCATTTTTTCGTCTGTGAACATACAGCTGATGTGCCTTGGCAAAAACTTCGATTTTTGTCTCATCTGTCCACAGGACATTCTCCCAGAAGCTTTGTGGCTTGTCAACATGTAGTTTGGCATATTCCAGTCTTGCTTTTTTATGATTCGTTTTCAACAATGGTGTCCTCCTTGGTCGTCTCCCATGTAGTCCACTTTGGCTCAAACAACGACGGATGGTGCGATCTGACACTGATGTTCCTTGAGCATGAAGTTCACCTTGAATCTCTTTAGAAGTCTTTCTAGGCTCTTTTGTTACCATTCGGATTATCCGTCTCTTAGATTTGTCATCAATTTTCCTCCTGCGGCCACGTCCAGGGAGGTTGGCTACAGTCCCATGGATCTTAAACTTATGAATAATATGTGCAACTGTACTCACAGGAACATCTAGTTGCTTGGAGATGGTCTTATAGCCTTTACCTTTAACATGCTTGTCTATAATTTTCTTTCTGATCTCTTGAGACAGCTCTTTCCTTTGCTTCCTCTGGTCCATGTCGAGTGTGGTACACACCATATCACCAAACAACACAGTGATTACCTGGAGCCATATATATAGGCCCAATGGCTGATTACAAGGTTGTAGACACCTGTGATGCTAATTAGTGGACACACCTTGAATTAACATGTCCCTTTGGTCACATTATGTTCTGTGTTTTCTAGGGGTACCATCATTTTTGTCCATGCCTGTTTCATGAGTTTATTTTTTTACATAATTCTGTTGAAGCATGGTTGAAAAACAATGTCTGACTTTCATTGGTTAACATTTATAGAATTTTAATTTATTATTACTTTTGTCAGATTAAAGTTATTTCTGTGACCATTGTGACTTTTTCTTTCATTGACCAAAGGGTACCAACAATTTTGTCCACGTCTGTATATATATATATATATAGTATATATCCAAATGTCTGATATTAATATAGAAAGATAATCCACCTTGCGCTCCCAACTGGAGGGTCTGCAAACAATCAGCCTAACTGGACTGACTCCGCTGCTCAGTGTCAAAAGGAGCTGTTGTCCTCCTTCAGATCCAAGATAAGGTAAGTGGTTATGTCACCCGAAGGTGACGTAGGACACCAGCGCTGGAACAGCAGAGCCCACCCGCTACCACCCTCTACGTCTGGGATTAGTAGGTGGGTATTAGTAAAAAGAGGAAAGGGGGGGGGGGAAGGGGAAGGGGCGGATGGCAAGACCAGAGCGAGAAAATGAAAGAATGAACAGTCCGGAGCGTTTACCAGCTGGACTGAGCTGAGGGGGAAGGCAAGTTCAATCAGGGAATAATGTCAGTGTACAATATACAATATAATATATAGTGTGTACCTGGTAAGATCCTGCTTGATGACGTTCTGTAGTGTGTCCTTTCCAGGTTGTTTCTTTCTTTTTTAATCCAATAGGAGTGCTGTAATGAGTCCGTCCTTTGTGCTCACCTACTAGCACAGACGCTGCCCCGGCCGGAAGCAAGCGTGGTGCGAGGGAGCTTGTTGTTGCCGTCGTCCTGGAGACCGCTTCGGTGACGTCACCTGTGTAGGTACTGTAGCCTCCGTAGGACAAAAACCTCTAACGCGTTTCGGAGCCTATCGGGCTCCTTCGTCAGGGATGGTCAGCGCGATGTCCGTGCAGGTTTAAGTAATCTATCCGGTCTCCATAGCGACGGGAATCGGCTTGTGAAAAGCAGATATGTAAATCGGAGGACACTGTGTTTATTGCTAGATCGTACTTGCAAGTATGTTTTGTTATATATATCCCACTGAAGGGTACCTGTGATTTTTAAGCGTGCACTGAATACTATTTATTCTGATAGTGGGATGATGGATTTTTTAGTAGCAGATTGTGTGGCTGATATGATGGTGGTTGGTTGTTAGTGGAAAGCAAAAAGTTCAATTTCTTGATTTAACCCAGTGGGTGCCAGACTATTACATTTGAAGATCCACTTGCTTTCCATCCTAGACATCAGTTTAATATAATCTCCTCCCCTACTGTCCTGTTTTATTTTTTTGATTCCTACAACAATTGATCCCGCAAATTTTCCCTGATGGAAGTTGGCATAGTGGCGTGATAGCGGGTGGTGATCTGCCTTTTTGTGTATGTTATTAACATGCTCCCTAATCCTGGTTTTGAGCTCTCTTTTGGTGCGCCCTATATAAATCTTTTTGCACTGGCACTTAATGGCGTAGATCACCCCCTTGGTATTGCAAGAAATATGATCCTTGATGGTGAATTTGCCCTGAGGGGTGTCGAATTCTAGTATTGGTTTTGTTAAGAGTTTGGATATTTTGCAATTTTTGCATAGTCTGCATGGAAAAAAACCTTTTCTGACATTGGTTTTCTTCCTCACTATATTCCTTTTGACAGATGGGGCTACGAGATTGCCTAGATTGGCAGATTTTTTAAAAATAAATGTCGGTTTAGGGGGGATTCTATTCCCGATCGTTTTGTCATATTTTAGAATGTCCCAATATTTATAAATAATTTTCTTAAAATGATTGGCCCCTGCACTATATGCGGTGATGATTGGTACTTGGATGGTGTCAGTGTCATCACTTATATATTGTTCGTTTTTAGTTTTTGTATTTTCTTTAAGTAATTTGTTTCTATCCATGTCACTCACTGTTTTGGTAATGGGAGTCAGTGTTTCTTCCTTATAGCCCTTCTCAATGAGTTTTTTATTTAGTATGTCAACTTCCTTGTGATAATCTTTGATGGTAGTGCAGTTTCTACGGGCTCTTATGTACTGGCTAAAGGGGATGTTGTTGAGCCATATAGGTAGATGACAGCTTTCCAAGGGGATGAAACTGTTGGTGTCCGTCGGTTTATGGTAGATTTTGGTTTCTATTTTCCCGTTTTCAATGAATATGGTTAAGTCAAGAAAATTTATTTGTTTTTTATCAAAGGTTGGGGTGAAGTGTAAATAAAATTCATTTTTATTTAAATTGATTAAAAAGTCATTTAGTGATGGTACGTCCCCTTTCCATATAAAAACAACATCGTCAATAAATCTTCTCCAGAGGACCAGACCCGCACCGAGCTCGCCATTGGGAAATATGGCAGACTCCTCCCATCTGCCCATATATAGGTTTGCGAAGCTCGGTGCGAATCGGGTCCCCATCGCGGTCCCCCACGTCTGAAGGTTAAATTCTGATCCGTATTTAAAATAGTTATGTTCCAGAATGAACATAATGCAATCCCCAATAAAATGGATCTGTTCTTCTGACATATTTGTGTCCTTTCTTAAAAAATGTTCTGCAGCCTCACAGCCTTTTTTCTTTTCAATGATGGTATATAGGGCAGTCACGTCTAGTGTTCCCAGGATATAGTTGGACTCCCATTGGATACCTTCAAGGATTTGCAAAATGTGTTTTGTGTCCCTCAAGTATGCTGGTAATGATAGAACTTTCTCTTGTAATAAGACATCGACATATTTGGATAAATTTGAAGTAAGGCCGTCGATGCCTGAGATTATTGGTCTGCCGGGGGGATTGGTTTGGTTTTTGTGAATCTTTGGCAGATAGTAAAATATAGGGATCTTGGGACTTTGGTTGTTGGTAAAAAGCATTTCTTCCTTTGAGAGTACTCCCATATTTTTGGATTAGTGAATTCAATTTACGTTTATATGTATCAGTGGGATCTAAGGTGAGTTTTTTTATAGGTTTTGTCGTCAGAAAGGAGTCTGAGAGATTCTTTATGGTAATCACTGTGGTTTAATATCACTAATCCGCCTCCTTTATCTGCTGGTTTAATGGTGATGGATTGGTTGATTTGTAGGATTTGATGGCTTTGATTTCACCTTTAGATAAATTGTGGGGACCTTTCCTCTTTTTTGGATTAGTGCGAAGTAGATCCCTAATCACCAAGGATTGAAAGGTGATGATGGAGTCTGAGTATTCTGAAGCAGGATTAAATTTGGAAACTGGTTTTAGATCAGTGTGGGTGAATTTTTCCTGAACAGTCGATAGGTTATTTGTGTCAGTCCTAACCGGTCTGGTGTTTGGTTCCTGGGATGTTTTATTAGGGCGTGGTTGTACGCTTCTAACAGTGATTCCAATATCTTCTTTTGTCAAATGGTTGATGTTCTCACTCTGATCCATAGTAGGTTGTTTTTTTATGTTATTTTTCTCCTTTTTGATAAATAATTTTTTTAGGGCTAGTTTTCTTAGGATTTTTTTTACTCCTATAAAAGCATCAAAGGGGTTAAATGTGGATGTCGGAGCAAATTTTAGACCTTTGTGGAGAAGGGTGAGTTCTTCTTTGGTTAGATTATAACTGCTCAAGTTAACCCCATAGGGACACAGCCTTATTTCACCTTAAGGACCAGGCCATTTTTTGCAAATCTGACCAGTGTCACTTTAAGTGCACATAACTTTAAAACGCTTTGACTTATCCAGGCCGTTCTGAGATTGTTTTTTCGTCACATATTGTACTTCATGACAGTGGTAAAATGAAGTCAAAAAAATTATTTTTTTTGCACAAAATAATACCTAATTTACCCCAAAATAGCAAAAATTAGCAAATTTCAAAGTTTCAGTTTCTCTACTTCTGTAATACATAGTAATACCCCCAAAAATTGTGATGACTTTACATTCCCCATATGTCTACTTCATGTTTGTAGCATTTTGGGAATGATATTTTATTTTTTGGGGATGTTACAAGGCTTAGAAGTTTAGAAGCAAATTTTGAAATTTTTCAGAAATCTTCAAAATCCCACTTTTTATGGACCAGTTCAGGTTTGAAGTCATATTGTGAGGCTTAGATAATAGAAACCTCCCAAAAATGACCCCATCTAAGAAACTACACCCCTCAAGGTATTCAAAACTGATTTTACATACGTCGTTAACCCTTTAGGTGTTGCACAAGAGTTATTGGCAAATGGGGAAGAAATTTGAGAATTTCATTTTTTTGTCTAATTTTCCATTTTAACCCATTTTTTCCACTAACAAAGCAAGGGTTAACAGCCAAACAAGACTGTATCTTTATTGCCCTGACTCTGCCGTTTACAGAAACACCCAATATGTGGCCGTAAACTACTGTACGGCCGCACAGCGGGGCGTAGAGTGAAAGGTGCGCCGTATGGTTTTTGGAAGGCTGATTTTTATGGACTGGTTTATTTACACCATGTCCCATTTGAAGCCCCCTGATGCACCCCTAGAGTAGAAACTCCCTAAAAGTGACCCCATCTAAGAAAGTACACCCCTCAAGGTATTCAAAACTGATTTTACATACGTCGTTAACCCTTTAGGCGTTGCGCAAGAGTTATTGACAAATGGGGATGAAATTTGACAATTAGATTTTTTTGTCTAATTTTCCATTTTAACCCATTTTTTTCCACTAACAAAGCAAGGGTTAACAGCCAAACAAGACTGTATCTTTATTGCCCTGACTCTGCCGTTTACAGAAACACCCAATATGTGGCCGTAAACTACTGTACGGCCACACAGCGGGGCGTAGAGTGAAAGGTGCGCCGTTTGGTTTTTGGAGGGCTGATTTTTATGGACCGGTTTATTTACACCGTGTCCTGTTTCAACCCCCCTGATGCACCCCTGGAGTAGAAACTCCCTAAAAGTGACCCCATCTAAGAAAGTACACCCCTCAAGGTATTCAAAACTGATTTTATATACGTCGTTAACCCTTTAGGCGTTGCGCAAGAGTTATTGACAAATGGGGATGAAATTTGACAATTAGATTTTTTTGTCTAATTTTCCATTTTAACCCATTTTTTCCACTAACAAAGCAAGGGTTAACAGCCAAACAAGACTGTATCTTTATTGCCCTGACTCTGCCGTTTACAGAAACACCCAATATGTGGCCGTAAACTACTGTACGGCCACACAGCGGGGCGTAGAGTGAAAGGTGCGCCGTTTGGTTTTTGGAGGGCTGATTTTTATGGACCGGTTTATTTACACCGTGTCCTGTTTCAACCCCCCTGATGCACCCCTGGAGTAGAAACTCCCTAAAAGTGACCCCATCTAAGAAAGTACACCCCTCAAGGTATTCAAAACTGATTTTACATACGTCGTTAACCCTTTAGGTGTTGCGCAAGAGTTATTGACAAATGGGGATGAAATTTGAGAATTAGATTTTTTTGTCTAATTTTCCATTTTAACCCATTTTTTCCACTAACAAAGCAAGGGTTAACAGCCAAACAAGACTGTATCTTTATTGCCCTGACTCTGCCGTTTACAGAAACACCCAATATGTGGCCGTAAACTACTGTACGGCCACACAGCGGGGCGTAGAGGGAAAGGTGCGCCGTTTGGTTTTTGGAGGGCTGATTTTTATGGACCGGTTTATTTACACCGTGTCCTGTTTCAACCCCCCTGATGCACCCCTGGAGTAGAAACTCCCTAAAAGTGACCCCATTTTGGAAACTATGGGATAAGGTGGCATTATTTGGGGGACTATTTTTAGGGTACATATGATTTTTGGTTGCTCTATATTACATTTTTGTGAGGCAAGGTTACCAAAAATTGAGATTCTGAAATTTCATCTCCATTTGCCATTAACTGTTGAGGAACACCTAAAGGGTTAATACAGTTTGTATAATCAGTTTTGAATACCTTGAGGGGTGTAGTTTCTTAGATGGGGTCACTTTTAGGGAGTTTTTACTCTAGGGGGGCATCAGGGGGGCTTCAAAAGGGACATGGTGTCAATAAAAAAGGCCATCAAAATCGCCTTCCAGAAACCATGTCGGTCCTTTCCTTTTGCGGTCTCCCTTTTACTGATACAGCAGTTTACGACCACAAATATGGCATTTCTGTAAACTGCAGTATCAGGGTAATAAATATTAACTTTTGTTTGGTTGTTAACCCTTGTTTTGTTACCGAAAAAAACGGATTGAAATGAAAAAGTGCCAAAAATGGAGTTTTTGGCACCGTTTTCATTTTTTTTTTTTAACCGTGTTAATCTGGGGGGTTGGGTCATGGGATATTTTTATAGAGGAGATTCTTACGGACGCGGCGATACCTAATAAGTCTACTTTTTTTTATAATTATTTAGGTTTTTGACTATATTATCCTTTTTGATACCCAAACATTTTTTTGGTATCTCTAAAGTCTAGGTGTCATTTATTTTATTAATTTTTTATCTGATTATCTTATGTGGGGGCTCATTTTTTGCGGGACGAGCGGACGGTTTTTCTGGCACTATTTTGGGGGCTATATGACTTTTTGATCGCTTGCTATTAAATTTTTTGTTATGTTTGGTGACAAAAAAAAATCTTTTTTTGCACTTTTTTTTTTTTTTTTTGGACCGTGTTAATCTGGGGGGGTTGGATCATGGGGTATTTTTATAGAGGAGATTATTACCGACGCGGCGATACCTAATATGTCTACTTTTAATAAATTATAGTTTTTTTGGGTGTCTCAAGTCTGAGAACCATTTTTTTTTTTATCCCATGTCAGTCCTAAATTGGGATATAAATTTAGTACTCCATGGAAGTGTGATACTCCCTGAAGCAACCAATAATGCAGAGGCCCGGATGATCGGGGCACGTGTCACATTGAGTTGTGGTGTCCTTCCGTATCCCCCTCCTTGTGACACACTCTGCACCTTTTTTGGGTTCGTCCCTTCTTTCCAGTATGGGGGACCACACCTGGAAAGTGTTGGCCAGGGACGATCCGGGCGCCTACAGTTCCCGAGGTACTCCGGCCTGCTCTTTCCCGGTCCGAAAAGATCAGGGCCTTGAGGACTGCCTCATAGAACTGGAGGAATGTCCCTGTGCTGCCAGCGCTTCGGGATAGTACAAAAGAGTTGTACATGGCAACCTGCACCAAGTAGACCGCAACTTTTTTGTACCATGCCCGGGTTTTGCGCATGGCGTTATATGGCTTGAGGACTTGATCAGAGAGATCAACTCCTCCCATATACCGATTGTAGGCGACGATACAATCGGGCTTGAGGACCGTTGCCGCGGTACCTCGCACAGGGACAGGGGTGATGCCGTTACCATGAATTGTGGACAGCATAAGGACATCCCTCTTGTCCTTATACCTGACCAGCAACAGGTTTCCAGTGGTAAGGGCACGGGTCTCACCCCTGGGGATAGGTACCTGGAGGGGGAGGGCAGGGAGGCCGCGTTGATTTTTCCGCACGGTCCCACAAGCGAACGTGGATCTGGCGGCAAGGGACTGGAACAAGGGGATACTGGTATAAAAGTTATCCACGTAAAGGTGGTAACCCTTATCCAGCAGTGGGAACATAAGGTCCCACACAAGTTTCCCGGTAACACCCAGAGTGGGGGGACATTCTGGGGGTTGAATCCGGGAATCTCGCCCCTCGTATATACGAAATTTGTAAGTGTACCCTGAGGTACTCTCACAAATTTTGTATAGCTTCACGCCATACCTCGCTCGCTTGGTGGGCACATACTGGCGGAAAATGAGTCTCCCCTTGAACGCAATGAGAGACTCATCAACCGCGACCTCTCTTCCAGGTACATAGGCCTCCATGAATTTGGCCCCAAAGTGATCGATGACCGGCCGTATCTTGTACAGACGGTCATGGGCAGGATCACCTCGGGGGGGACATGCTGCATTATCGGAATAATGCAGACATTTCCGAATGGCCTCAAACCGGGAGCGTGTCATGGCTGTACTGTAAAGTGGGGTCTGGTATAGGACGTCCCCACTCCAGTACAGCCTGACACTGGGTTTCTTGACCAGGCCCATATGCAGCACGAGGCCCCAAAATGTCCTCATTTCGGCTGCACTGACCGGCGTCCAGCCACCGGGCCTGGCCAAAAAGGAGCCCGGGTGTTGAGCGACGAACTGTTGGGCGTACAGATTCGTCTGCTCCACCATCAGATTTACCAGTGAGTCACTGAAAAAATGACGAAAAAAGTCATATTCAGTGTAGCCCACTGTGGAAATCTGGATTCCTGATTGGCCTACAAAATCAGGAATCACGGGCTCGTATCGCTCTGGGCTACACCAGACAAATTCACCGGCAGGGTGCTCCGGTGGATTTAACTGGTGGGCCGGAAAACCAGTACGAGCCCCAGAGCTGCTCGTACTAGGCTGGGCCACAGGGTCCCTAACATGGCGGTCCCCTTGCTCCGCCTGGCGGCGTCTCCGCTGTGCTGTGCTGTGGACCCCAGACACCCTAACTAGGGTGATGCAATAAAAAGTGAAAAAAAACTAACTTGCCCTTTTTTTCCCTGCCTAACCCAAACTTTCCCTAGCTGTCCCTATGTACCTGATGGGGGGTGCTGGGGCACAGATCGGGTCCTGGGCGGCACAGATGGGGCGATGCTGGCACAGACTGACGACGTGCAGGCAGCTCCTCTCTCCTCCGGCGCTGGAACACAAAAGGAGGAGGAGAGGGGCGCCTGCCTCTTTTGAATCTGCCGCCGGACCGCCCCCTGACCAATCAGAAAGCGATCCTGAGTGGTGATGTCACCATCACCACTCCGGATCGCTGGATGGTGATTGGTGGAGTGAAATCACACCACCATCACCATCCTGTTCCGGGTTATCGGGTCTTCAGAGACCCGAATAACCCGGAAACGCAGAAAACCGCAGGTCTGAATTGACCTGCGGTTTTCTGCGATCGCCGACATGGGGGGGTCACAGGACCCCCCGGCGCATTTGCCCCAGGTGCCTGCTCAATGATTTGAGCAGGCACCGGGTTCCGATCACCGCCCGCCGAGCGGCGGTGATCGGAACCATTCATGACGTACCGGTACGTCATGTGTCCTTAAGTACCAGGACATCATGACGTACCGGTACGTCATGTGTCCTTAAGAGGTTAAATATACCTTCTCCTAGGCTTTTCTGTAGGAGTGTGGTTTTGGTCATTCCTCTACCTCTTCTTCCCCTTTTGGTTTTTTTCTTTTTTTTGTTGTTTGGCTCCTTGCGCAAAAAAATCGAAAAAAATAAAACAGGACAGTAGGGGGAGGAGATTATATTAAACTGATGTCTAGGATGGAAAGCAAGTGGATCTTCAAATGTAATAGTCTGGCACCCACTGGGTTAAATCAAGAAATTGAACTTTTTGCTTTCCACTAACAACCAACCACCATCATATCAGCCACACAATCTGCTACTAAAAAATCCACCATCCCACTATCAGAATAAATAGTATTCAGTGCACGCTTAAAAATCACAGGTACCCTTCAGTGGGATATATATAACAAAACATACTTGCAAGTACGATCTAGCAATAAACACAGTGTCCTCCGATTTACATATCTGCTTTTCACAAGCCGATTCCCGTCGCTATGGAGACCGGATAGATTACTTAAACCTGCACGGACATCGCGCTGACCATCCCTGACGAAGGAGCCCGATAGGCTCCGAAACGCGTTAGAAGTTTTTGTCCTACGGAGGCTACAGTACCTACACAGGTGACGTCACCGAAGCGGTCTCCAGGACGACGGCAACAACAAGCTCCCTCGCACCACGCTTGCTTCCGGCCGGGGCAGCGTCTGTGCTAGTAGGTGAGCACAAAGGACGGACTCATTACAGCACTCCTATTGGATTAAAAAAGAAAGAAACAACCTGGAAAGGACACACTACAGAACGTCATCAAGCAGGATCTTACCAGGTACACACTATATATTATATTGTATATTGTACACTGACATTATTCCCTGATTGAACTTGCCTTCCCCCTCAGCTCAGTCCAGCTGGTAAACGCTCCGGACTGTTCATTCTTTCATTTTCTCGCTCTGGTCTTGCCATCCGCCCCTTCCCCTCCCCCCCCCCCCCTTTCCTCTTTTTACTAATACCCACCTACTAATCCCAGACGTAGAGGGTAGTAGCGGGTGGGCTCTGCTGTTCCAGCGCTGGTGTCCTACGTCACCTTCGGGTGACATAACCACTTACCTAATATTAATATATCTGAATACAAAATGAATAGGGTTGCTCTGAATTACTCAATCTGAAAAAAGTAGAAACATATCATAAACCCAAATGTTTAACATCCCATACTAAATAAAAATAAAACAAAGCAATAAGTACAAAACTGAGATATACTACCCAATAAGGACATAATAATTTATAAAAGAATATTCATTGTATGCACATATGATAATACCCAGTAATTGATATACATTGCCAATAATGTAAAAATAACAACTCATAAACATATTTTGTGACCAATGTGAACCTAATATTCTAAATAAACATAACAAATCTAGAAATTATATGAATGTGATAAAGATCAAGTGATCAAATTGATAAAGTGCCAGACGGTGAAAAACTCACCCCTATGTACAGTAAGAAAAATGGGATTGTGCAAGTGCATAAGTGAATATATTATATAATCAATCTATACAATACAACGCAACATAACCCATAATTATGTATATTGTGACACAGTGAGAGGTTTTGTCTGGGAAAACAGGTATTTTCCTCCCAGCATGTGCTGCTGGGATGATTTACAGCCAGGTGAGGTCAAATACCGGACCAGATTTTAATTGCCGTTGCAGGTTTTTGCAGCACCTGGCTGTCCTTACATTGGCAGCTGGGCTCAGAAGCCGTGTCTCTGTGTTGGGATCTGAGAGCCTTGTGTCTGGATGAAGGCTTGCTACCTGTTTGGCATGAAAACTGGTTGGTGCTGCTATGGTCAAGGACTCTTTGAAGCAGAATTGCATGGTGTAAATTACCACCAACACCGCAAGGTGACTTTTTGTTTGATTATGACTGCTTGCCTTGTCACTTGCCTAAAGTGTGAATAAAACACTGAACTGTTTGATCCAAAGAACTTGTTGCCTCTATACTGCGTCCGCTAATCCTGTCTACCAGAGCGAAACCCCAAAATTGGTAGAGGATGTGTGCATGAGCAGTGAGGCTGGCGTGAAGGCCAATTTTTTGGGGTTTCTGCATTTTTCAGGCACGGTTGTATGTCGTACATTAAATTAGCTGTATTACAACCAGTGCCCCACGACAAAATGGAGGCTGTTGTGAAGGCCCTCATGGAGGCTAATATGCAGCAGCTAGAGACAACATCAACGTAAGGCTAATAAGCAGCAACAGACTAACCAGTTGCTGCTACAACACGTGATGGCTTTGCAGACAGCAGGAACAACCCCGAGTGTGCACGATGCCCGGAAAGCAGTACGTGAATCTCTACATCATTTCTGCAGGTGGAAGTGGGAGACACACCTGTGGAGCCTCTTCTGGACTCAGGGAGTCTGGTGACCCTAGCAAGGGCTACCATGGTGCGGTCCCTTGAGTATACTGGCCAGAAAGTTGGGGTGATGTGCATCTATGGAGACTTAAAAGACTATCCCACCACGCTGGTGTCTCTAACTACGGTGGCCGGTAGATCGACCGACAAGGTGGCTGTCTGCTCAAATCTACATTATGAACTCATAATAGGGAGAGACTTTCCGGGCTTCCCGGCACTGCGGCCTGCTATGAGAGTAACTGATGCCCATAAGACAGGGGTAACCCTTGAAGAGTGGCCCGGCTCAGGGGGCAGACCATAACCCTGGGAACCTGAAACCGAAGGGCCAGCGGTAGGGGTGACAGCCACTTTGTTGGATGAGGGGGAGACAACCCCACTAAGTGTGATGGTGGGAGATGTGGAGGACTTGGTTCTGACTTGGCAGACCTCAATGTCTCCGGGGATATTTTGATACTGCCCAACGTCAGGACCCAACCCTATCCTGCACCTGGGAAAATGTGTTAATAGTAGATGGTTCATCAGGATATGTTGTATCGGGTAAACCAACAACGGGGTGAGCCTATTGAACAGTTGGTGTTCCCCAAGGCTTATCGCAAGTTTGTGTTAGATCTAGCCCACCAAAACATTCTTGGGGGTCACCTGAGGCTGCAGAAAACTCATAATCGTATTCTACAGCGGTTAAACTGTCCCAGCATATTCAAAGAAGTGGAAGAGTTTTATAAGTCTTGCCGAACCTGCCAGATAACTAGCCCCCAGCCACATTTCCGTAGTCCCCTAGTACCATTTTACTGAATAGCTATGGATCTCATAGGCCCAGTACCGAAGTCCGCCAGAGTGCATCAACACAGCTTAGTCATTCTAGACTACCCCACTCTGTAACTGGAGGCAGTGGCACAGCGACATACCTCTGCCAAACTCATAGCTAAGGAATTAATGAAGATGTTTTCCCGAGTAGGACTACCTAAAGAGGTTCTGACCGACCAAGGGACCCTTTTATGTCCAAGGTGATGAGGGAACTCTGTAAGCTTCTGCACATAAAACTGCTCCGGATGTCCGTTTACCATCCGCAAATGGACGGTCTGGTAGAAATGTTTAACTAAACATTAAAAATATGTTGAAAAGGGTGGTGGCTAAAGATGGGAAGGACTGAGAATTCCTTCTGCCCTATCTCATGTTCGTAGTGCGAGAGGAACCTCAGGCCTCTACTGGGTTCTAGACCTTCAAACTGCTATATGGCAGACATCCTTGCGGTCTCTTGGACGTGGCCAAAGAGGCGTGGGAACAACAACCATCTCCACATAAAAGTGTCATTGAGTATGTTACCCAGATGCAAGATTGGATAGAGACAGTGTTGCCTCTTGTTAGGGACCATGTGGAGGCAGCTCAGCGAGCCCAGAGTCGGGTACATAATGGGCAGGCTCAGGTCCGGATCTTTAACCCGGGTGATCGGGTTTTGGTTCTGGTGCCAACCGTGGACAGTAAGTTCCTGGCTAGGTGGCAGAGGCCCTACGAGGTACTTGAGAAAATTGGAGATGTAAACTACAAGGTACACCAGCCAGGGCGGCGAAAGACAGTAGAAAGATAGGGAAACCTGTACAGAAGACAGTCCACTGCTGGGTTTTATAGGAGAAGAGGTACTGACCCCTCTGTCTGATGCAAGAGAGGCGGCTGCCACAGTAAAAATTGCTGACAGCCTCTCCTCTAAACAGACACAGGAGGCCAGGGATTTCGTTAGTCAGAACACGGATGTGTTCTCGGACCTCCCTGGACGCACTTCCATAATCCACCATGACATTGTCACTGAGCCTCAGGCAAAAATCTGATTAAAACCATACCGGATACCCGAGGCTCGGCGACAGGCCATATCACAGGAGGTGCAGCTAATGCTTCAGCTAGACGTCATTAAGGAGTCAAAAAGTGAGTGGGCCAGTCCTATAGTAATGATACTCAAGCAGGACGGGACATTGCGGTTTTGTCACGACTTTTGAAAACTTAACGAGGTTTCTAAATTCAATGCATATCCCATGCACCAGGTGGATGAGCTCATCGAGAGGTTAGGACAAGCCCAGTATTTTTTTGACCTCACAAAAGGGTACTGGCAGGTCCCCTTAACGGAGACTGCCAAAGAGAAAACTGCCTTCATCACGCCTGAGGGGCTGTATCAAATTAAAGTCTTACCCTTTAGTCTGCATGGCGCTTTGTGGCACATTGTGCTTCATCCACATCATCTGTTCACTTTGGCTTACCTGGATGATATTATCATCCACAGTACCAACTAGGAAAGTCACCTACCCAAAGTGCAGGCTGTAGTGGACTCCCTCCAATACACTCTTTGATACACATAAAGGAGGTCATCATACACACCCTTGAAACATTATGATTGATGGCCTGCTGGTAGCCATGAAAAACATTTGGAGCAAGCGCCTGCTGATCTGAACATCTAAAACATTATGGCCATTTGATGACTCTAGATAACCTGGGGCCAATTGCACGTCCCCGTGACAGCGACGATACATTCGTATGTCTGCCCTATCAACTTTCGATGTTAGCGCCAACCACGTTGACCACGGGTAAGGGGGAATCAGTGTTCGATTCCGGAGAGGGAGCCTGAGAAATGGCTACGGCTATGACATCTAAGCAAGGCAGCATGCACGCAAATACCTATTAGGTATAATTAGGTGAGGGCCTGTAGGTGAGATGATCCTGTAAAAGATTGTGGGTTAGGTCCTGCTGGTGAGCTGACCCTCTAAAAGATTGTAGGTGAGGTCCTGCAGGTGAGCTGACCCTCTAAAACATTATGTGCGAGGGACTGCATTTGATCTGACCCTCTAAAAAATTATATGCGAGGGCCTGCTCTTGAGCTGAACCTCTAAAACATTAGGGTTGAGGGCCTGCTACTGAGCTGACCATTTAAAAAATATGGGAGATTGCCTGCTGATTAGCTAACCATTGAAAAAATTGACAGTGTTCAAAGCAGGACGGGTCGTGTGAATACTTCAGCTAGGAATAATGGAATAGGACTCTGGTTCTATTTTGTTGATTTTCGGAACTGGGGCCATGATTAAGAGGGACGGCCTGGGGCATCCGTATTGCACCGCTAGAGGTGAAATTTCTAGACCGGTGCAAGACGAACCAAAGCAAAAGCATTTGCCAAGAATGTTTTCATTAATAAAAATGAAAGTCAGACGCTCCGACCATAAACGAGGACGACCGTCTATCCGGCGGCGTTATTCCCATGACCCGCTGAGATGCTTCCGGAAAACCAAAGTCTTTGGGTTTTAGGGTGGAGGGTATGGTTACAAAGCTGACAAAGTACACTCTATGTCACAGATACATTTTTGAAGCGCACACATTACACTGCAGATGTGGCCCTGGTAAGGTCACTGTCAGAAGCGGACACCGTCTACGGAAAAATTACATTGTATGTCACAGATACATTTTTGAAGCACACACCTTACACTGCAGATGTGACCCTTGTGTGGTCACTGTCAGAAGCGTACACCGTCTACAGAAAAAGTACAATGTATGTCACAGATTATATTTTTTTTTAAGTGCACACGTTACACTGCAGATGTGGCCCTGGTAAGGTCACTGTCAGAAGCGGACAACGTCTATGGAAAAAGTACACTGGATGTCACTGATATTTTAGGGATGCTCACACTTTACACAGGAGATGTGGCGCAGCTAATCTCACTGTCCGCAGCGGACACAGTCTGTGCTTGGCGGGCTGTGATCGGAACTCAGTGCCTGCTCAAATCATTGAGCAGGCACCTGGGGACAATGCGCCGGGGGGTCTTGTGACCCCCTTCCCCGTGTAGGCGATCGCAGCAAACCGCAGGTCAATTCAGACCTGCGGTTTCCTGCGTTTCCGGATTATTCGGGTCTCTAGGGACACGATAACCCGGAACAGGATGGTGATCGGTGGTGTGATAATACACCACCAATCACCATCCTGTGATCCTGAGAGGTGATGTGACATCACCTCTCAGGATCGCTCTCATTGGTCGGCTGGGTAGGCGGGCATTTCAAATTGCATCAGTGCTCCTCTCTTCATTTTCGGCTGCGTCGGATCTCCAGCCAGCACCCCTATCTGTAAAAAGCTCAGGATCGTCAGCCAGCACCCATATCTGTGCCCCAACACCCCCATCACCACCAGGTATTTAGGGAAAGGTTAGGGAAAGGTTAGGATAGGCAGGGATATTTAGGGAAAGTTAGTGGAAGAAAAAATTAAAAAAACTTTACTGATTGCATCACACTATATCGGGTGTCTGGGGTCCACAGCACAGCTGTGTGACCCTAGACCCCCCCAGGGGTGCTGCAGCTTGCCCCTCTCCCCTCCCACAACTTTTTTGTGCGCAAGCAGGTTATTTTTTTAGTGTGTACGCTGACTGTCGCCGGCACTCTTAGCGTCCGCCACTGTTAGCACATCGCACACCCCATCGCTGATCAACTTCAGACGGTTGATCAGTGATTTTTTTATTTTTTTTTATTTATTTTTTTAAATTGCACTTTTTTTACTTAGACTTTATTATTTTTTGTCTGTTAGGTGTAGGGTAAGTCCGCGAACACCCATGCCCCCACACACACCCACACCAAATAAAGTTTAACATGCACACACACATGCACACACACACACTCCCCTATTGCCTGTCGGATGTTCTAGGCCGAGGAGGCATACGCCCAGCTTGCCTCCGACTCTGAGAGTCCCAGTGAGGACAAGGATGACCCCACTTTCCTTTTGTCATCCGCGTCCTCCTCATCATCTAGCAATGATGACGAGCCCCCAAGGCGGCGGAGACGTCGCCAGGCGGATCAAGGGGACTGCATGCTAGAGACCCTGTGGCCCTCCACCAAGCAGCTCTGGGGCTTGTACTAGTTTTCCGGTCCACCAGTTAGATCCAACGGAGCCCCCTGCCAGTGAACTTGTCTCCTATACCCCACAGCGTTTTGAGCCCGTGATTCCTGATTTTGTAGGCCAACCCAGATTTCCACAGTGGGCTTCACTGAACATAACTATTTTATTCTTTTTTTCAGTGACCACTTTGTAAATCTAATGGTGGAGCAAACAAACCTGTACACCCAACAGTTTGTTGCTCAACAGCCGGGTTCCTTTTTGGGTGGGCCAGTGACTGGACCCCAGTCAGTGCAGCCGAGAGGAGGACATTTTGGGACCTCGTGCTGCACATGGGCCTAGTCAAGATACCTAGTGTCAGGCATTACTGGAGTGGGGACGTCCTCTACCAAACCCCACTTTACAGTATGGCCATTACACGCTCCCGGTTTGAGGCCATCCGGAAATGCCTGCATTATTCAGATAATGCAGCATGTCCCCCCTAAGGTGATCCTGCCTATGACTGCCTGTGCAAAATCAGGCCGGTCATCGATCACTTTGGGGCCAAAATTGTACAGGCCTATGCACCTGGAAGGGAGGTCGCGGTTGATGAGTCTCTTATTGCTTTCAAGGGGAGACTCCTTTTCCGCCAGTATGTTCCCTCTAAGTGGGCGAGGTTTGTCGTGAAGCTGTACAAACTTTGTGAGAGTACCTCTGGGTACACTTACAAGTTTTGTGTGTACGAGGGTCGATATTCCCATATTCAACCCCCAGAACGTCCCCCCACTCTGGGTGTAAGCGGGAAACTTGTGTGGGACCTTATGCACCCACTGCTAGATAAGGGTTACCACCTGTACGTGTATACATTTTATACTAGTATCCCCTTATTCCATTCCCTCGCCGCGAGATCCACGTCCGCTTGTGGAACTGTGTGGAAAAATCAATGCGGCCTCCCTACCTATCCCCTCCAGGTACCTATCCCCAGGGGTGCGACCCATGCACTTACCAGTGTAAACCTGTTGCTGGTCAGATATAATGACAAGAGGGATGTCCTTGTACTTACCACAATGGTCCTCAAATCCGATTGTGTCGTCAACTCCAATCGGTATATGGGACTAGCTGATCTCTCTGATCAAGTCCTCAAGCCATATAATGACATGCGCAAAAACGGCAGGTCCCATTCACTTTAATGGCAGGCAAACCTATAAAACATTCAGGTAATATTTGCAGCCACCAAATACTTACTAGAAGTGCACAAATCATCCCACAACATGGACAGTGATATACCAGAGGGGGGTCAATGGCAAAAATTTCCACAAAAAATATGTATTTTAATCAGAGGGCATTTTTATGCATCTTAAAGGGAAACTGTCAGAAATGTGCCCTGCTAGAGCCTAGAAAAAATGTATTTTAGACCACGCCATTCACCAGATATAAAAAATCAAATGACTATGTGGCTGGAGGTATATTAGATGGTCGATGGATATCAATTTTAATGCAGGCCAGTGGACTACAGGCCCCAAATATTATTAATTCACTGTACAGAAAAGAACAATTGATAATGTGGCTGGAAGTATATTAGGCGGTCAACGTATAACAATTTTACTGTTGGCCAGTTAGATTACATGGCCCAAAAATTAAGCATTCACCGTACAGAAAAGATCAAGTGATTTTGTGGCTGGAGATATATTAGACGGTCAATGGATATAAATTTTACTGCAGGCCAGTGGACTACAGGCCCTAAACATTATTCATTCACCGGACAGAAAACATCAAGTGATGATGTGGCTGGAGGTATATGTAAGGTGTGTCTTCTGATGACACATAGATTTGTAATAGGGTTGATGTTTCTGGAGGGATACACCAAATGGAAAAGGATTTAGGAAAACTAGAGGAATAGGACAAATACGTATCTGGGATTTTACTTTCCTTGAGTACGGAGGCAGCACATCACGGGTTAATTCCATACCCTTCAGTTTGTAGGACCGCCCACCTAGATTAATATATAGAATAATTAATTAATTAATTAGCTCCCTAATATAAGGTAGCAACCAGAATGCATCATTGTGTTAAAAAAATGGATCCAGGCACAAAAATTCCATAACAAATATTTATTAGGGAGGGTATTGATGTGCTGCCTCCGTACTCAAGGAAAGTAAAATCCCAGGTACGTATTTTTACTTTCCCTTTTTGTACTCCGGCAGCACATCACGGGATTTGCATAGATCCCAAAGGGGGGGTTTCCACATCTAGTACTGCACTCAATACCCCAGTGCCGAAGGCTGAGCTCTTGGTATAGATGTCCAGGCGGTAATGATTCGCAAAGGTCAGTGTTGAAGACCAGGATGCTGTGTTGCAGATGTCTTCTAGAGATACCTGCCCAGGATACTGCTGTAGCTTTTGTAGAGTGTGCCTTGATTGGAAAATGGAGGAGTAATCCCCTCAAGTGCATACGCTTCCATAATTGTAGATTTAATCCATCTTGCAATGGTATCTTTGGATGGACACTGCCCTCTCCTTGAACCGGCATACAACAGGAGGAGGTTCTCTGTCTTTCTGAACTCCTTGGTTCTGAGAAGATAAATTTAAATTGCCCTCTTCACATCTAGTGTGTGCAGCACACTCTGTTGTTCATCAGAAGGGTCAGGAAAGAACGCTGGAAGGAAATACTCTCTGTTAATGTTAGATGAAGATGAGACCTTTGGTCGGAAGAATGGCATGGTATGAAGTAGCACTCCGTCTGGAAGAATTCTCAGGCACGGATGTTTAGAGGAAAGGGCTTGCAGCTCTCCCAACCGCTTTGCAGATGCAATTGCAATTAGAAAAGATACCTTATAGGTAAGCCATTTGAAATCAGCTTGCTGGAGAGGTTCGAATGGAGAGGCCGTTAATGTTCTGAGAACCAAGGACAGGTCCCAGACTGGTATGGGTTCTCGGAAAGTAGGTCTTAACTTTTTTACTCCTTTAAAGAACCTGACGATGAAGGGGTGATGAATGAACTTATTTTCGGTCATGGCATTGATCACCGTCATATGTGCCCTTAGTGTGTTGGGTTTGAAACCCTTTTGAAAACCGTCTTGAAGGAACTATAGTATAGAAGAAATGTTAATAACTGAACAATTCGACTCACAGAGCCATTCTGAGAACTTATTCCAGATCTTGGCATACTTTATATTCGTTGATTGCTTACGAGAGCAGAGAAGTGTACTAATTACTGAGTCTGAGAGTCCTCTTTCTTCTAGCGCAGATCTTTCAGCCTCCAGGCTGTGAGGTGTAGTCTGTCCAGATGCTGATGACACAGACCCTGTTGAAGTAAAAAATCCGGAACTAGAGGGAGCTTCCAGAATTCCCCCTTGAAAAGCTGGAGAAGAAGGGGAAACGACGGCCTTCTCGGCCAGAATGGCATTATTAGTATCGCCTGAGGTCTCTCTGCAAGTATCTTCCGAAGGACTCTCACAATGAGGGGGACCGGAGGAAAGATGTACACAAATAGGTGTCTCCAGCTGAAGGAAAAAGCATCCACCACTGTGGGGTTTTCCCAACTGTACAGAGAGCAGAACCTTGACAGCTTCTTGTTCTTCCTGGACACTATCAGGTCCCACGCTGGAAGACCCAATTTGTCCACTATTTTCTGGAACACACCTTGATTCAGCTCCCATTCTGCCGGTTTGATCATCCTCCGACTCAGCCGATTCGCTTGAATATTGCAGCAACCTTTGATATGCATGGCTCTTAATTCTAAAAGGTGGGACTCCCCTTGCTTGTTCAGATAAAAGACCGCTGGGAGATTGTCTGAACGAACAAGCACTGGCTTTCCTACTATCTCTGCTGCAAACTGGAGGAGAGCCAAGTGGACCGCTTTCAGTTCCCTGATATTTGAAGATTGCTTCTTCATTTGTGGGGACCAGAGGCCTTGAACCCATCTGTCTTGGAGGTGTGCTCCCCAGCCTTGGCCAGACGCGTCTGTGGTGATTATGACCGGAGACATGAACTGGAAACTCTTCCCACAGGAAAGATTCTTGGTCTGAAGCCACCAGTTTAGACTTTGAATTGTTGAAGGCTTCAGTTTCACTCTCGCTTTCAGACTGTGGTGGCTGTGATGCCATGTCTGTAGCATGTCTTGTTGTAAGTCCCTGGTATGAATCATGGCCCAGGGGACGGCATCTGCTGTTGCTGTCATATGTCCCAATGTCTTCATGACTCTGTGAACTGTAGGACGATGTAAGGATAACAGGGTTCTTATTTCCTTCTTTAACGTCCCGATCTTTGCAGGTGGCAGGAGAAGCCTCATGCTGCGTGTGTCTATCATGAACCCTAGGAAGATCTTGGAGGTAGTAGGAATGATTTTGGACTTTTTCCAATTTATTAGAAATCCTAGGGATTGAAGTAGTTTCACCGCTTTCTCGAGATGAACTTGCAGAAGGTGTTCGGATTAGGCTACTAGAACCCACTCGTCCAGGTAGGGGAAGACTTGAATATCCTGGAGGCGAAGAGTCACCGCTACTATGACCGCAATTTTGGTAAAAACTCTCGGTGAAGAGCAGAGGCCAAAAGGAAGAGCCTTGAACTGGAAGTGAGAAATGTTTTCCTCCTTCTGAACAGCCAGTCTTAGAAATCTTCTGGATGACACTCTTATCGGGATGTGTAGATACGCGTCCTTTAAGTCTAAGGATACCATGTACTGATCTTTTCTGAGTACCGCTGTTATCAATCTTATAGTTTCCATCTTGTAGTGCACTTTCTTCAGGTACTGGTTTAAGTAACGCAGATCTATGATGAGACTTTTTTTCCGTCTGCCTTGGGTACGTGGAATACTCTGGAGTATACTCCTTTTCCCCTTTGGTGGTAAGGAACGGGTTCTAGTGCGCCCTTTTCTAAAAATTCTTCCAGTAGTCGAACTAGTAGAAGATCTTCGTAACCTTCTCTGATGATCTGGAGACCCCAATTGTCTGAAGTAATCCGCAGACATTCTGCGTAATTTGAAAGGCGGCCTCCCACTTCCTGACCTGTGGCGTCAGAACTCCGTATTTGGTTTTTTGGAATCCTCTGGTTTCTTTCCTGGCTTCTCAGAAGCTGGTCTGAATCTTCTGTCAGATCTTCCTCTGGTTGAGTGTCCCCTAAAACTAGACCTCCTATAATCCTGTAATCTAAAGGGGCGAAAAAACTTCTGTTTATCTCTACGTCTGGCTTGAGGAAAGTTTAATGTTTTCTCTTCCAAGTTAGCCTCCAGAAGCTTATCCAGATGGGAGCCAAAAAGTCTTCCAGGCTCAAATGGTAAGGAGCAGAGATTACTTGTAGATGAAGGATCTCCAGACCATAGCTTCAACCAGAAAGCTCTTCTGAGTTTGACAGGGCCATATTCTTCACTGTCAACCTTATCGTATCCACAGGAAAGTCACAAAGGAACTCCGCCGCCATTTTCAACGTTGGTAGTTGGTGCAGCAATTCCTCTCTCGACACTCCATCCTCTATATCCCTACCAAGCTGGCTTAGCCTTACCCTGAGAGCCCGAGCTACAGGGACTGTTGCCATAGCAGCCTTGCTTAGGGAGGCCAGATAAGTATGCAGCCTCTTTAGGAGCCCATCCGCTTTCTTCTCCAAAGGGCTCCTTGAGCAAGGAGGAGTTGTCACTAGGAAAAAGAGACTTCTTAGCTAAACGGGTAACCGCCGGGTCTACTCTTGCTGGGGCCTCCCAGCTGGTGGATTCAGCAGGATCTGTATTGTATGTCGCTCTAAATTTGGATCCCAGATTTATCTTTCCCACTGGCTGTTCCCATTCTTTGCACATAATGGAATTCAATATAGGGTGACTAGGAAACACAGAGGCTTTCTTTTTAGGGAAATAAAAAAGGTTTTCTTCTTCCCGCTCCGATGTCTTTTCTTTTTTAGACTCCATGCTCCTTTTAACTTCTTTAATCAGCTGGTTAGCATTATTTTTGTTAAACAGAAAGTTATCTTCCAGAATTGAGGACTCGGACTCAGAGTCTGAAAAGACTTCACCTTCAGAGCGTGAAGACTGCTCAGAAGATGACGACACGGAAGACAAATGCTCCCTCTTGTTACTCTTCTTCCTCGTCTTAGCAAGAATTTTTCTAAAAAGGGACATCATCTTCCTGGTCTCTGCATCAGAGACCTCATCCGAATGAGAGCAATTTTTACATATATTGGAGGAGCAATCATTAGGCAGCGGCTGAATGCAAGAGATGCACAAGGCTTGTTTAGACTTGCGTTTCTTATCAGATCTAGATGGAGAGACCTTAGGAGGATTTCCACTACACTGCTCACAAAAATCCTCTGAACACTGATCAGGCAGGGGCTGATCACATGAATGGTACAACCTGTGCTTGCTCTTTCTGGCCCTCTTCCCTGGTTTGCTGGAAGAGCTGGACATCTGTAATACATAATTCAGGTAACCAGTTAACAAAAGGAAGGTTATTGCAGGATTGCCTGACCCAGGACAGGCAGAATTACCTTAATAATACCAGAGTTCGGCTGCCAGGCACATGCGGCAGCGAGCAATATAAACAGTCACTTTAAATACTTACTGCTGCAGCAGATAGGAGGCGGCCTGCAGGGTGACGTCAGACGCCCAGCACCTGCGTTCCACCAAGCGCTTCCATGCGCTCCACAAAACCGGAAGTTCGGAGGAACCAGAAGTTCTGCAGCCGAAAGGAGGAGACATGTGGGGTGACGTCAGACGCCCAGAGCCTGCGTTCCACCAAGCGCTTCCTTGCGCTCCACCACGCCGCCGAAAACCGGAAGTTAGGATACATAACCCGCGGTTGCCAGTGCGGTAAACGTTGCCTCCGATGCCTGAAAAGCGTGTCCTGGAAGAGCGCAGGAGTGAACGCTTGGGGCCAGGGAAACATACATGGCCAAAAAATAGAAAATAAATAAATAAGAAACAAAGACAATCAGACTACCTGATCCCAGGTAACCGGCCGCTAGGTGGGCTTACTGAAGGACAATAAAAAAACACAATGATAAATTCTGGTTGCTACCTTATATTAGGAAGCTAATTAATTAATTATTCTGATTTATCTAGGTGGGCGGTCCTACAAACTGAGGCGTATGGGATTAACGCCTCAGGTAAAAAATCTGGCAACTAAAATTTCATGTTGACAAGTGCAAGATAATGCACCTGGGGCATAAAAACCCAAGAGCAGAATATAAAATCTGTGATACAGTCCTAACCTCAGTATCTGAGGAAAGGGATTTAGGGGTCATTATTTCAGAAGACGTAAAAGTAGGCAGACAATGTCATAGAGCAGCAGGAAATGCTAGCAGAATGCTTGGGTGTATAGGGAGAGGCATTACCAGTAGAAAGAGGGAGGTGCTCATGCCGCTCTACAGAGCACTAGTGAGACCTCATTTGGAGTATTGTGCGCAGTACTGGAGACCATATCTCGAGAAGGATATTGATACTTTGGAGAGAGTTCAGAGAAGAGCTACTAAACTGGTACATGGATTGCAGGATAAAACTTACCAGGAAAGATTAAAAGACCTTAACATGTATAGCTTGGAAGAAAGACGAGACAGAGGGGATATGATAGAAACTTTTAAATACATAAAGGGAATCAACAAGGTAAAAGAGGAGAGAATATTTGAAAGAAGAAAAAAGAGGACATTATTTTAAATTAGAGGGGCAAAGGTTTAAAAGTAAAATCAGGAAGTATTACTTTACTGAGAGAGTAGTGGATGCATGGAATAGCCTTCCTGCCGAAGTGGTAGCTGCAAATACAGTGAAGGAGTTTAATCATGCATGGGATAGGCATAAGGCCAACCTTCATATAAGATGGGCCAGGGGCTATTCATAGTATTCAGTATATTGGGCAGACTAGATGGGCCAAATGGTTCTTATCTGCAGACACATTCTATGTTTCTATGTTTCAATAGCGTTTGTCCCTCTGTCCAGCTGCGGTATGTCAGCAGAACCGCTCACAACTGCTGCACAATACAAATACACTATAATATACTTTCTATGTTAGAAGGTATATTGTAGGTATATCACACCCCCTGAATCAGATATTTTTTTTTGGGGGGAAACAGGTATATAACACCAGTTGCAATTAGATATTCTACTAGCGTTTGTCCCTCTATCAAGCTGCGGTATCTCAGCAGAAACGCACACAACAGCTGCACAATACAAATGCACTATAATATACTTTCTATGTTAGAAGGTATATTATAGGTATATCACACCCCTCAATCCATTTTTTTTTTGGGGGGGGCGAGCAACGTATATCAAACCAGTTGCAATTACTTATTCCTATAGCGTTTGTCCCTCTATCTAGCTGCGGTATCTGAGCATCACTGCACGCAACTGCTGCACAATACAAATGCACTATAATATACTTTCTATGTTAGAAGGTATATTATAGGTATATCACACCCCTCAATCAGTTTTTTTAGGGGCATCAGGTGTATCACACCAGTTGCAATTAGTTATTCCAATAGCGTTTGTCCCTCTGTCTAGCTGCAGTATCGCTGCAGAGCCGCACACAACTGCTGCACAATACAAATGCACTATAATATACTTTCTATGTTAGAAAGTATATTATAAGTATATCACACCCCTCTGTATGTCACACCTATCAATAGCACATCTATACCAGTCTTTTAAAGGACTTTTGTGGCCCTATTAGCTAGCGTTTGGTGTCCCTAACAGTCTGTCCCTGGATGAAGGCTTGATACCTGTTTGTGAAAACAGGTTGTTGCTGCTATGGTCACGGACTCTTTGAGGCAGAATTGTCGCATGTTGAGAATTACCACCAATACCGCAAGGTGACTTTTTGTCTGATTATGACTAGGGATGAGCGAACTCGAACTGTATAGTACCGTAAGGTTCGTACCGAATTTTGGGGTGTCCGTGACACGGACCCGAACCCGGATATTTTCGTAAAAGTTCGGGTTCGGTGTTCGTCGCTTTCTTGACGCTTTTGTGACGCTTTCTTGGCGCTTTTTGAAAGGCTGCAAAGCAGCCAATCAACAAGCGTCATACTACTTGCCCCAAGAGGCCGTCACAGCCATGCCTACTATTGGCATGGCTGTGATTGGCCAGAGCACCATGTGACCCAGCCTCTATTTAAGCTGGAGTCACATAGCGCCACCCGTCACTCTGCTCTGATTAGCGTAGGGAGAGGTTGCGGCTGCGACAGTAGGGCGAGATTAGGCAGATTAACTCCTCCAAAGGACTTGATTAATCGATCGATCTGCAGCTGTGCATCATTGAGCTGCTGAAATTCAATTGCTCACTGTTTTTAGGCTGCCCAGACCGTTTGTCAGTCAGTTTTTTCTGGGGTGATCGGCGGCCATTTTGTGTCTTGTGCGGTGCTGCGACCAAGTGCATCCAAGCTGCGACCAAGTGCATTTAACCCTCAATGGTGTGGTTGTTTTTTGGCTAAAGCCTACATCAGGGTGAAGCTGTCACACCAAGTGCATTTAACCAGCAATAGTCTGTTTATTTTTTGGCCATATACTACATCAGGGGCAAGCTGCGCCTGTCACCAAGTGCATTTAACCCTCAATGGTGTGGTTGTTTTTTGGCTAAAGCCTACATCAGGGTGAAGCTGTCACACCAAGTGCATTTAACCAGCAATAGTCTGTTAATTTTTTGGCCATATACTAAATCAGAGGCAAGCTGCGCCCGTCACCAAGTGCATTTAACCAGCAATAGTCTGTTCATTTTTTGGCCATATACTACATCAGGGGCAAGCTGCGCCCGTCACCAAGTGCATTTAACCCTCAGTAGTGTGGTTGGTCAAGCTGTCACACCAAGTGCATTTAACCAGCAATAGTCTGTTCATTTTTTGGCCATATACTACATCAGGGGCAAGCTGCGCCCGTCACCAAGTGCATTTAACCCTCAGTAGTGTGGTTGGTCAAGCTGTCACACCAAGTGCATTTAACCAGCAATAGTCTGTTCATTTTTTGGCCATATACTACATCAGGGGCAAGCTGTGCCTGTCACCAAGTGCATTTAACCCTCAATGGTGTGGTTGTTTTTTGGCTAAAGCCTACATCAGGGTGAAGCTGTCACACCAAGTGCATTTAACCAGCAATAGTCTGTTAATTTTTTGGCCATATACTACATCAGGGGCAAGCTGCGCCCGTCACCAAGTGCATTTAACCAGCAATAGTCTGTTCATTTTTTGGCCATATACTAAATCAGGGGCAAGCTGCGCCCGTCACCAAGTGCATTTAACCAGCAATAGTCTGTTCATTTTTTGGCCATATACTACATCAGGGGCAAGCTGCGCCCGTCACCAAGTGCATTTAACCCTCAGTAGTGTGGTTGGTCAAGCTGTCACACCAAGTGCATTTAACCAGCAATAGTCTGTTCATTTTTTGGCCATATACTACATCAGGGGCAAGCTGCGCCCGTCACCAAGTGCATTTAACCCTCAGTAGTGTGGTTGGTCAAGCTGTCACACCAAGTGCATTTAACCAGCAATAGTGTGGTTATTTTTTGGCCATATCCCAGTCTAATTCTGTCACTAAATCCATACCGGTCACCCAGCCCCTAAATACTAGGCCTCAAATTTATATCCCGCTAAATCTGTCGTTACCGCTGTACTGTTGTGGCTGGGCAAGTTATTTAGTGTCCGTTAAAGCACATTTTTTGTTCAGGGTTGAAATACAATTCCCAATTTAGCAATTTCATAATTTAGTGGTTTCTGCTATATCAGAGCTATTTGAAATCTATCCCTAAAAGGGTATATAATATTCAAGGTGCACATAGGGTCATTCAGAATAACTTCACACACACGCTACTGTGCATTTCCAAGTCTAATTCTGTTAGTAAATCCATACCGGTCACCCAGCGCCTAAATACTAGGCCTCAAATTTATATCCCGCTAAATCTGTCGTTACCGCTGTACTGTTGTGGATGGGCAAGTTATTTAGTGTCCGTCAAAGCACATTTTTTGTTCTGGGTTGAAATACAATTCCCAATTTAGCAATTTCATAATTTAGTGGTTTCTGCTATATCAGAGCTATTTGAAATCTATCCCTAAAAGGGTATATAATATTCAAGGTGCACATAGGGTCATTCAGAATAACTTCACACACACGCTACTGTGCATTTCCAAGTCTAATTCTGTCACTAAATCCATACCGGTCACCCAGCGCCTAAATACTAGGCCTCAAATTTATATCCCGCTACATCTGTCGTTACCGCTGTACTGTTGTGGCTGGGCAAGTTATTTAGTGTCCGTTAAAGCACATATTTTGTTCAGGGTTGAAATACAATTCCCAATTTAGCAATTTCATAATTTAGTGGTTTCTGCTATATCAGAGCTATTTGAAATCTATCCCTAAAAGGGTATATAATATTCAAGGTGCACATAGGGTCATTCAGAATAACTTCACACACAAGCTACTGTGCATTTCCAAGTCTAATTCTGTTAGTAAATCCATACCGGTCACCCAGCGCCTAAATACTAGGCCTCAAATTTATATCCCGCTAAATCTGTCGTTACCGCTGTACTGTTGTGGATGGGCAAGTTATTTAGTCTCCGTCAAAGCACATTTTTTGTTCTGGGTTGAAATACAATTCCCAATTTAGCAATTTCATAATTTAGTGGTTTCTGCTATATCAGAGCTATTTGAAATCTATCCCTAAAAGGGTATATAATATTCAAGGTGCACATAGGGTCATTCAGAATAACTTCACACACGCTACTGTGCATTTCCAAGTCTAATTCTGTCACTAAATCCATACCGGTCACCCAGCCCCTAAATACTAGGCCTCAAATTTATATCCCGCTAAATCTGTCGTTACCGCTGTACTGTTGTGGCTGGGCAAGTTATTTAGTGTCCGTTAAAGCACATTTTTTGTTCAGGGTTGAAATACAATTCCCAATTTAGCAATTTCATAATTTAGTGGTTTCTGCTATATCAGAGCTATTTGAAATCTATCCCTAAAAGGGTATATAATATTCAAGGTGCACATAGGGTCATTCAGAATAACTTCACACACACGCTACTGTGCATTTCCAAGTCTAATTCTGTCACTAAATCCATACCGGTCACCCAGCGCCTAAATACTAGGCCTCAAATTTATATCCCGCTACATCTGTCATTACCGCTGTACTGTTGTGGCTGGGCAAGTTATTTAGTGTCCGTTAAAGCACATTTTTTGTTCAGGGTTGAAATACAATTCCCAATTTAGCAATTTCATAATTTAGTGGTTTCTGCTATATCAGAGCTATTTGAAATCTATCCCTAAAAGGGTATATAATATTCAAGGTGCACATAGGGTCATTCAGAATAACTTCACACACGAGGGGGCGGAGTCAGCGCTTGTTCCGGATGGACGTGTAGAGCGCGGCTCTCCTGCCTGCATATCCCTCACAGCACCTTATTTTAAGCCTGCCAAAGCCAGAAATGGTTAAAATCGGGGGCCAAAAGCCCACTGACCAGCCAGGAGGCAATCGCTCGCAAAATCAAGCGGGAGAAATCGAGAGGTTTATGAAGAAAGCAGCCGCTGCGGCTGGAAGCCGTGAATCTAAGATGGCGCCCGGCACCCCACGCTCCAGTCATAAACAATCAGCCTCCTGCGGTGGTGACCAGGTAGGAGACGACTCTGGTGAAGCGGAATGCCTTCCAATCTCTAGGGCCTTTCTGAAGGAGGCGCTAGCAGAAGCCCTGGGCCCCATAAGTGTGGACATTTCTTCTATTAAGGAAGACGTCAGGCACATAGGTAGGAGAGTGGAGGCCCTAGAAGAAACGCAGGCCTCAATTCTCCAGCACCATGGGGAAGTGTCATCTAGCTTGTCGCTAGCACAGAGCCACTTGAACGCCCTATATACAGCCATGGAGGACCAAGAAAACCGAAGCAGGCGTAACAACCTGCGTTTCAGGGGGATACCTGAGACTGTTACGACAATAGATATTCCTGAAATGATTACCCAGATATGCCTCAAAATTCTGGGCCCTGACTCGGCACATGAGGTCCTGCTTGAACGGGCGCACAGAGCCCTTAGACCAAAGCCAAGGGAAAACGAGCCGCCCAGAGATATTATATGCAGATTTTTACACTTTCCGGTGAAGGAAGCCATTTTAGCCGGCGCGAGGAACTCTAACTCCATAGAATGGGAGAACAACAACATCTCCATTTACCAGGACCTGTCGCAATCAACCCTCAGAAAGCGCAAAGCTCTGAAACCCCTTACAGATTGGCTGAGACAGAAAAGAATTATCTATAGATGGACATTTCCTTTTGGCTTATCCTTCCTCCATGACGGTCGTCGCATCCATGTATCCTCATTTGCAGATCTGGACAAGACTTACGATCTTCTCCAGCTACCTCCATTGCCTATTGTTAACTGGGACATGGTACAGAGTCTGGACTCTCTTCCGGAACTACCCAAGACCATCCCCTGGGAGCCCCAACGCACCCCAAGACCACAAAGGAGCAGTAGAAGAAGAGGTTCCCTCTCCACCCCGAGACGTCTCTCTATGGTGAATGGCTAATTAACCCCTTTTTCTTTCCTCCTCTCTTTCTCCCTTTTTTGCAATCTAGGAGACCAAGGCAAGCATCAACTGGGACTTTAAGTAGCTGAGTCTTTTATTTTATTTTATTATTTTATTTTATTTCAATTTTGATTTCTTGACTGCACGCAATACGCTTGGTGTGGAGCTGGGCCTGCTCTATTTTCGGGCCCTGCTCTCCACTGAGTGGTAGACGTAGAGACAGTGGGGATTTCTCCTTTGAGTTCTCCCATCTGTCTGTATGCCAGGCTAGTCATGCTATAATTTATTTTAATCTGTTTTTTCTGCACTAATGATTTTCAGTCTACACGAGTTCACCTGCATGGAGAAGATTGAATGTGCTGTCTTACCCGCATATTTTCAGTTTCTCTCCCCCTCTTTAAATACTCTAGACTGCCTTCCTCTTGGACGCTTGCCTGTAGTTACAATCTGAGAGTTGTAGCAACTTCAAAAAAGGTTCTCCAGCCTCCCCCCGTTATTGATACCTAATACTGCATAAGCTTATTCAGTTTTGGTCTTCCTATTATTTTAGAGGGATAGTGCTTCTGGGTTTATTGCCCTTCCCCCCCCCCCCTGTACTCGTTCTGTTACCTCTGAACAAACAGAGTATGGACACACCTTTTCCTGTCTGGAGGATACTCATCCTCCCACTGTTTTTATTTAAGTTTTTTGGTTTTAGTTCTATTTGTTCTCACCCTGACAGGTACTTAAGACACATTTCTACATCCTTTTTAGTATGGGAACAGAGACACCCATCGGGAGGAAGGGATTGTGGAGAGGAAAATCTTTGGAGGTGGAGGCTTTGCGGGTCCTCTCGTGGCTGTACTCCCCGCCTCACGATATATCTGATTGGTCATTTACTCAAGTGTATGCCACCTGTAGCTCACAGTCGACACACCCCAATGTACAAGTATGGCGGACTTTAAACTAGCCTCCTATAATGTAAAGGGGCTGAGATCCCCCTCAAAGAGGTGCCAGATCCTATCCCTCCTACACAAGGAAAAATGCTCAGTGATATTTCTCCAAGAGACACATTTTAAGCATAATAACTATCCTAACCTTTCTTTTTCTAGATTCCCCAGCTGGTATCATTGTGGGGCTGGGGGTGCAGCTTCGAGGGGAGTCAGCATAGGTTTCCGCAGAGGCCTTCCATTTCAATACAAGTCCCACATCCAGGACCCAGAAGGTTGATATTTAATCCTTAAAGGTCTGGTAGGACAGTCTATGTTCACATTTGTAAATATTTACGCCCCCAATACTGACCAATTTGATTGGCTTAAAAACACTTTTTCCTTAGTAGAGCAGCATAGAGAGGGATTCCTGCTGGTCGCCGGCGATTTTAACATTGCTTTTAACCCTTTACTAGACACATCTTCTAAGAAATCCCCTATCTCCGCAAAAACTCTCAGGCAGCTACATACTACGCTGCATAAACTGGGAATTATAGATGTATGGCGTTGCCATAACCCAGACTCAATAGATTACTCCTTCTACTCGTCCCCAAATAACTCCTATAGCAGGAATGATTACATCCTAGTCCCACAGGAGAAACTGCAATATTGTACTATGCCCAAGATAGGAGACATCACGCTATCGGACCACTCCCCAATTTTCTGTACTATATCCCCGGATATAAGAAGTGCTAGACAACCTAATTGGAGGTTCAATGAATCCCTCTTGAGTAACGCGAAGCATACTGCCCAAATCTCCTCCTACCTAGAAGAATACTTTCTTATTAATAGCACCCCTGAGGTAGCCCCTCAAGTTGTCTGGGACGCTCATAAAGCGTACATACGGGGTAGATTGATCGGCCTTTGCTCCTTCTTAAAGAAAGAGTCTGAGAAGAAACTTAATACCCTGCTTTTACAAATCCATCAGGTAGAAAAGGCTCACAAACGAAGTTTGATAGCACAGAAACTTGTAGAACTCTCTTCTCTTAGATCTCAGCTGAAAAACCTTCTGAATGAGCGTTCGGCCAAATTTTTTCTGTCCGCTCAACAGAAGATTTATGCTCATGGAAATAAGGCTTCAAAATATGTTATGAGCCGTATCAAGCAGAGGAGAGACTCCCGTTACGTTCAGTCCATTAAATCTCCCCAGGGTGCTCAATTGTTTAAAGCTGAAGAAATAGCTGAACAATTTAGACTTTTCTACAAATCTCTATATAACCTCCCACCCTCTAATCTCCCTAACCCCTCCATGAGCAGAGAGAATAATGTTAACTTGTTTATGGAGACCCTTGACCTCCCAACGTTAACTCCGGCACAACAAAACTCCCTGACTAAACCATTCACTATCCCAGAACTCATCACTGCAATTAAAGCTACCCCTAGGGGCAAATGCCCTGGTCCCGATGGACTTCCCATAACTTATTATTCCTCCTTCCAAAATATTCTACTACCCCACTTGCTTCATATATGTAACCTCTCCTTGGCCAATAAACCGCTCTCCCCTGATATGACCAAAGCAGTCATTACGATAATCCCCAAAGAAGGTAAGGACCCCTCGAGCTGCTCCAATTACTGCCCTATCTCCTTACTTAACGTGGACCTTAAACTCTTAGCTAAAATGCTGGCCACTAGGCTCCAAAGCTTACTCCCGGACCTTATTCGGCCTGATCAGGTGGGATTTGTTAAGGGTAGGGAAGGCAAAGATAACACCACTAAAATTTTAGACGCCCTGTTCTACGCTTCACATAAATCCTGCCCCCTGGTCTTGCTGGGCACGGACGCCGAGAAAGCATTTGATAGAGTGGACTGGACTTATATCAGATTGGTCCTGGCTAAATTCCAAATTCCTGTGCAATATATTGACTCTATATTCTCTATGTACACTTGCTCCTCGGCGTCCGTGTCGGCAAACGGACTGCTTTCCTCCCCTTTCCCCATTAGAAACGGAACGAGGCAGGGGTGCCCCCTCTCTCCACTCATCTTCGTCCTTGTAATGGAATCCCTCCTCCAAGCCCTTAGACAAGATGGTGAAATTCAGGGCCTTAGAGTAGAGAAGCAAGAGTTTAAATTGGCGGCTTTCGCCGACGACCTGTTGATCATCACCACTAACCCGCAGAGATCCATGCCCAGGATTCTCTCGATACTTGACCTCTTTGGCTCTCTCTCCAACTTTAAGGTCAACCCTTCTAAATCCCAGATCTTACATATAGGCCTATCCCCCACCAGTATTGCCTCCCTCCAAATTAACTCCCCTTTCAATTGGCAAACCCAACAACTAACTTACCTAGGGATTAAACTGTCTTCTCATTTGCCTGACCTCTTTCAATTGAACTATAAACCCCTCCTAGCTTCAATGATAGCTCAAATGGAATCCTTGGACTCTCCCTATCTCTCATGGTTTGGGAGGAAGAATATTTTTATGTCATTGATTATGCCAAAGCTTACATATATGATGCAAGTCCTCCCTATCGCTATCCCTAATTCGTATTTCGCTTCTTTAAACAAGCATATCCGTAAATTTATTTGGCAAGGCAAAAGCCCTCGTATATCCTTCGATACCCTAACTAAACCTAGAACTAGAGGAGGTATTGGCCTCCCAGATCCTAAATCTTATATGCAAGCTATACAGCTTTCCAGAGCAATTGACTGGATTAGGGAACCCGCACAAAAATCCTGGCTCCAGTTAGAGACTGCTCTTCTCCCCTCCTCTCCCAGGGCCCTGTTGCTGGCTGACAGACTACCCTCGTCCCAGGCCTCGATACCTAACCCTATTGTTCGCAGCACTTTAAGGGTCTGGGGTGGTCTCTCGTCCATCAGCGGAGCCCCAATACCTCTCACCTCGCTTATGCTCATAAAGGACATAGTTAATTTGGCCCCTAAAGAATTGAGGGAAAGCTGCCCGTTGCTCATTAGGTCTTCATTGATCCCCATTACTCAATTCTTGGATGTAGAAGGATGTATTGTTCCTGACTTGGAGATTTGCAAACTTTTGGGGACGCAGATTCATAACCCCACCCTATTACACTTCCTTAAGACTGAATTACTTAGCGGGGCAAAAAACTCCCATGTGTTGGAGGAAACAAAATGGTTGGTGGACATGCTAAGCAATAAGCGATATCCTCCTAAATCTATCTCTACAATCTATAAACACCTGAAATCCCCTACCTCCTTTGTTAAACCGGCAATAGTAGGCAAGTGGGAAAAAGATCTACAAAGATCACTGACTCCTCAGGAAACTTCAAAAATTTTAATCCTACCACACAAATTATCTAGATGCATACGTGTCCAGGAAAACGGCTACAAGATTCTTATGCAATGGTATAAAACTCCTGATAAGACTTGTAGGTATAGTACTTCAGCCTCTGATCTGTGTTGGAGATGCCACAATATTAAAGGGACTTTTTTGCATGTTTGGTGGACATGCGAGAAGATCAATCCATGGTGGCACACTATCACCAAATTATGCAACCAGATATGTGAGACGTCTCTTCCTTGCTCCCCTGAATTGGTACTGCTATTGCTAGGGATGGAAAACCTAGACAGACATAGTAAATCCCTTTTTACCCTCCTTTTAGCAGCGGCTAGACTACTTTTACCCACTCACTGGTTATCCTCTGAAATTCCCACTATTGAACACTGGACGAATAAGGTTGACCAGATATATAGATTGGAGGAGATTTCACATTGGGAGTCACATTCTAGGCCTCTCTTCCTGAAAACTTGGACGCCCTGGAAGCGTTACAGGAACTTCCCCTAGGTGTACATTATTTGAGGATTTGTGTTTTTCACGTCTCTCTCTACTACATCCCATCAGATAACAAATTTCTATCGCTATTCACCGCTTCCTCCCCCTTCCTTCTCTTTCCCCCCCATCTACGAACCTATGATATAGAAGTGTGTACTTTATTTTTATGCCTTTGTGACAGACCTGGCTCTGCTGCCAGGCTTATACTTTTTGCTGATACCTGTCAAGTTTTTGGCTTAACCGCCTTCTGTTTTCTTGTTTTTAGTGGTGACCCCTTACATTAGGTGTCCTTCGCTTGTGATTCTGTCACTAATAATGTTGTATGCCTTGCTTAATGTGCATTGTACTTTGCCTTGAAAAAATTGAAAACAATAAAAATTTTCAATGGAAAAAAAAAAAAAAGAATAACTTCACACACACGCTACTGTGCATTTCCAAGTCTAATTCTGTCACTAAATCCATACCGGTCACCCAGCGCCTAAATACTAGGCCTCAAATTTATATCCCGCTAAATCTGTCGTTACCGCTGTACTGTTGTGGATGGGCAAGTTATTTAGTGTCCGTCAAAGCACATTTTTTGTTCTGGGTTGAAATACAATTCCCAATTTAGCAATTTCATAATTTAGTGGTTTCTGCTATATCAGAGCTATTTGAAATCTATCCCTAAAAGGGTATATAATATTCAAGGTGCACATAGGGTCATTCAGAATAACTTCACACACACGCTACTGTGCATTTCCAAGTCTAATTCTGTTAGTAAATCCATACCGGTCACCCAGCGCCTAAATACTAGGCCTCAAATTTATATCCCGCTGAATTTGAATACAATACATTGAGCTAAATAATATTTTTGTTGTTGTGGTGAACCATAACAATGAGGAAAACATCTAGTAAGGGACGCGGACGTGGACATGGTCGTGGTGGTGTTAGTGGACCCTCTGGTGCTGGGAGAGGACGTGGCCGTTCTGCCACATCCACACGTCCTAGTGTACCAACTACCTCAGGTCCCAGTAGCCGCCAGAATTTACAGCGATATATGGTGGGGCCCAATGCCGTTCTAAGGATGGTAAGGCCTGAGCAGGTACAGGCATTAGTCAATTGGGTGGCCGACAGTGGATCCAGCACGTTCACATTATCTCCCACCCAGTCTTCTGCAGAAAGCGCACAGATGGCGCCTGAAAACCAACCCCATCAGTCTGTCACATCACCCCCATGCATACCAGGGAAACTGTCTCAGCCTCAAGTTATGCAGCAGTCTCTTATGCTGTTTGAAGACTCCGCTGGCAGGGTTTCCCAAGGGCATCCACCTAGCCCTTCCCCAGCGGTGAAAGACATAGAATGCACTGACGCACAACCACTTATGTTTCCTGATGATGAGGACATGGGAATACCACCTCAGCAGGTCTCTGATGATGACGAAACACAGGTGCCAACTGATGCGTCTTTCTGCAGTGTGCAGACTGAACAGGAGGTCAGGGATCAAGACTGGGTGGAAGACGATGCAGGGGACGATGAGGTCCCAGACCCCACATGGAATGAAGGTCGTGCCACTGACTTTCACAGTTCGGAGGAAGAGGCAGTGGTGAGACCGAGCCAACAGCGTAGCAAAAGAGGGAGCAGTGGGCAAAAGCAGAACACCCGCCGCCAAGAGACTCCGCCTGCTACTGACCGCCGCCATCTGGGACCGAGCACCCCAAAGGCAGCTTCAAGGAGTTCCCTGGCATGGCACTTCTTCAAACAATGTGCTGACGACAAGACCCGAGTGGTTTGCACGCTGTGCCATCAGAGCCTGAAGCGAGGCATTAACGTTCTGAACCTGAGCACAACCTGCATGACCAGGCACCTGCATGCAAAGCATGAACTGCAGTGGAGTAAATACCTTAAAACCAAGGAAGTCACTCAGGCTCCCCCTGCTACCTCTTCTGCTGCTGGCCTCTGCTGCTGCCGCCTCGGCCTCTTCCTCTGCCTCTGGAGGAACGTTGGCACCTGCCGCCCAGCAAACAGGGGATGTACCACCAACACCACCACCACCTCCGTCACCAAGCGTCTCAACCATGTCACACGGCAGCGTTCAGCTCTCCATCTCACAAACATTTGAGAGAAAGCGTAAATTCCCATCTAGCCACCCTCGATCCCTGGCCCTGAATGCCAGCATTTCTAAACTACTGGCCTATGAAATGCTGTCATTTAGGCTGGTGGACACAGACAGCTTCAAACAGCTCATGTCGCTTGCTGTCCCACAGTATGTTGTTCCCAGCCGCCACTACTTCTCCAAGAGAGTCCGTGCCTTCCCTGCACAACCAAGTATCCGATAAAATCAAGTGTGCACTGCGCAACGCCATCTGTAGCAAGGTCCACCTAACCACAGATACGTGGACCAGTAAGCACGGCCAGGGACGCTATATCTCCCTAACTGCACACTGGGTAAATGTAGTGGCAGCTGGGCCCCAGGCGGAGAGCTGTTTAGGCGCACGTCCTTCCGCCGCCAAGGATCGCAGGGCAACATTCTTTGCCTCCTGTTGCCACCTCCTCCTTCTCGGCTTCCTCCTCCTCTTCTTCCACCTGCTTCATCCAGTCAGCCACACACCTTCACCACCAACTTCAGCACAGCCCAGGGTAAACGTCAGCAGGCCATTCTGAAACTCATATGTTTGGGGGACAGGCCCCACACCGCACAGGAGTTGTGGCGGGGTATAGAACAACAGACCGACGAGTGGTTGCTGCCGGTGAGCCTCAAGCCTGGCCTGGTGGTGTGTGATAATGGGCGAAATCTCGTTTCAGCTCTGGGACTAGCCAATTTGACGCACATCCCTTGCTTGGCGCATGTGCTGAATTTGGTGGTGCAGAAGTTCATTCACAACTACCCACGACATGTCAGAGCTGCTGCATAAAGTGCGGGCCGTCTGTTCGCGCTTCCGGCGTTCACATCCTGCTGCTCCTCGCCTGTCTGCGCTACAGCGTAACTTCGGCCTTCCCGCTCACCGCCTCATATGCGACGTGCCCACCAGGTGGAACTCCACCTTGCACATGCTGGACAGACTGTCCAAGCAGCAGCAGGCCATAGTGGAGTTTCAGCTGCAGCACGCACGGGTCAGTCGCACTACAAAACAGCACCACTTCACCACCAATGACTGGGCCTCCATGCGAGACCTGTGTGCCCTGTTGCGCTGTTTCGAGTACTCCACCAACATGGCCAGTGGCGATGACGCCGTTATCAGCGTTACAATACCACTTCTATGTCTCCTTGAGAAAACACTTAGGGCGATGATGGAAGAGGAGGTGGCCCAGGAGGAGGAGGAGGAGGAGGAGGAAGAGGGGTCATTTTTAGCACTTTCAGGCCAGTCTCTTCGAAGTGACTCAGAGGGAGGTTTTTGGCAACAGCAGAGGCCAGGTACAAATGTGGCCAGACAGGGCCCACTACTGGAGGACGAGGATGAGGAGGAGGTGGAGGAGGATGAGGATGAAGCATGGTCACAGCGGGGTGGCACCCAACGCAGCTCGGGTCCATCACTGGTGCGTGGCTGGGGGAAAAGGCAGGACAATGACGATACGCCTCCCACAGAGGACAGCTTGTCCTTACCCCTGGGCAGCCTGGCACACATGAGCGACTACATGCTGCAGTGCCTGCGCAATGACAGCAGAGTTGCCCACATTTTAACCTGTGCGGACTACTGGGTTGCCACCCTGCTGGATCCGCGTACAAAGACAATGTGCCCACCTTACTTCCTGCACTGGAGCGTGATAGGAAGATGCGCGAGTACAAGCGCACGTTGGTAGACGCGCTACAGAGCATTCCCAAATGTCACAGGGGAACAAGTCGAAGCCCAAGGCCAAGGCAGAGGAGGAGCAAGAGGTCGCCAAGGCAGCTGTGTCACGGCCAGCTCCTCTGAGGGCAGGGTTAGCATGGCAGAGATGTGGAAAAGTTTTGTCAACACGCCACAGCTAACTGCACCACCACCTGATACGCAACGTGTTAGCAGGAGGCAACATTTCACTAACATGGTGGAACAGTACGTGTGCACACCCCTCCACGTACTGACTGATGGTTCGGCCCTATTCAACTTCTGGGTCTCTAAATTGTCCACGTGGCCAGAGCTAGCCTTTTATGCCTTGGAGGTGCTGGCCTGCACGGCAGCCAGCGTTTTGTCTGAACGTGTATCCAGCACGGCAGGGGGCGTCATTACAGACAAACGCAGCCGCCTGTCTACAGCCAATGTGGACAAGCTGACGTTCATAAAAATGAACCAGGCATGGATCCCACAGGACCTGTCCGTCCCTTGTCCAGATTAGACATTAACTACCTCCCCTTAACCATATATTATTGGACTCCAGGGCACTTCCTCATTCATTCCTATTTTTATTTTCATTTTACCATTATATTGCGAGGCTACCCAAAGTTGAATGAACCTCTCCTCTGTCTGGGTGCCGGGGCCTAAATATATGCCAATGGACTGTTCCAATGTTGGGTGACGTGAAGCCTGATTCTCTGCTATGACATGCAGACTAATTCTCTGCTGACATGAAGACAGATTCTCTGTTACGGGACCTCTCTCCTCTGCCTGGGTGCTGGGCCTAAATATCTGACAATGGACTGTTGCAGTGGTGGCTGACGTGAAGCCTGATTTTCTGCTATGACATGCAGACTAATTCTCTGCTGACATAAAGCCAGATCCTCTGTTACGGGACCTCACTCCTCTGCCTGTGTGCTGGGCCTAAATATATGCCAATGGACTGTTGCAGTGGTGGCTGACGAGAAGCCTTATTCTCTGCTATGACATGCAGACTAATTCTCTGCTGACATGAAGCCAGATCCTCTGTTACGGGACCTCTCTCCTCTGCCTGGGTGCTGGGCCTAAATTTATGAAAATGGACTCTTACAGTGGTGGGTGACGTGAAGCCTGATTCTCTGCTATGACATGAAGACTGATTCTCTGCTATGACATGAAGACTGATTCTCTGCTGACATGAAGCCAGATTGTCTGTTACGGGACCTCTCTCCTCTGCCTGGGTGCTGGGCCTAAATTTATGACAATGGACTGTTGCAGTGGTGGCTGACGTGAAGCCTGATTCTCTGCTATGACATGCAGACTGATTCTCTGCTGACATGAAGCCAGATCCTCTGTTACGGGACCTCTCTCCTCTGCCTGGGTGCTGGGCCTAAATTTATGAAAATGGACTGTTGCAGTGGTGGGTGACGTGAAGTCTGATTCTCTGCTATGACATGCAGACTAATTCTCTGCTGACATGAAGCCAGATTGTCTGGTACGGGACCTCTCTCCTCTGCCTGGGTGCTGGGCCTAAATTTATGAAAATGGACTCTTACAGTGGTGGGTGACGTGACGCCTGATTCTCTGCTATGACATGAAGACTGATTCTCTGCTGACATGAAGCCAGATTGTCTGTTACGGGACCTCTCTCCTCTGCCTGGGTGCTGGGCCTAAATATCTGACAATGGACTGTTGCATTGGTGGCTGACGTGAAGCCTGATTCTCTGCTATGACATGCAGACTAATTCTCTGCTGACATGAAGCCAGATTGTCTGTTACGGGACCTCTCTCCTCTGCCTGGGTGCTGGGCCTAAATTTATGAAAATGGACTGTTGCAGTGGTGGGTGACGTGAAGCCTGATTCTCTGCTATGACATGAAGACTGATTCTCTGCTGATATGAAGCCAGATTGTCTGTTACGGGACCTCTCTCCTCTGCCTGGGTGCCGGGGCCTAAATATCTGAGAATGGACTGTTCCAGTGGTGGGTGACGGGAAGCCAGATTCTCTGCTATGGGACCTCTCTCCAAATGATTTTGGTTAATTTTTATTTATTTAATTTTTATTTTTATTCATTTCCCTATCCACATTTGTTTGCAGGGGATTTACCTACATGTTGCTGCCTTTTGCAGCCCTCTAGCCCTTTCCTGGGCTGTTTTACAGCCGTTTTAGTGCCGAAAAGTTCGGATCCCCATTGACTTCAATGGGGTTCGGGTTCGGGACGAAGTTCGGATCGGGTTCGGATCCCGAACCCGAACATTTTCGGGAAGTTCGGCCGAACTTCTCGAACCCGAACATCCAGGTGTTCGCTCAACTCTAATTATGACTGCTTGTTTTGTCACTTGGCTATAGTGTGTATAAAACACTGAACTGTTTGATCCAAAGAACTTGTTGTTGCCTCTATACTGTGTCCGCTAATCCTGTCTACCAGAGTGAGACCCCACAATATCCATATATAAAGTACATCTACATATACAGGATGATTCAAACAGGATGGTGTAAAAGTAAAGATTTGTAGTTAAAGTAAGCAAATTCTGCTCATGGGAAAGATTGTCAGTTTTCTTTTAGACGGTTTTCAGGAATCTGCCCCTTTGTGTAGAGGTTAGTTCAAACCTGAACATAAATGGGCAGGTTTAAGATGTAGACATTGCAGCAAGAGTGTTGGATCAGCCGTGCCGGAATAAACAATTAACCAATGTTGAGCTGGCTTTTATGATCACCAGATCTAACATACCTACTGCTTCTTTTAGTGTATTTGCCCCCCCTCCCCAAGCCACATGATGAGAATGACCTGAGATGACATATCCCTGAAAAAAAATTCCTTATCCAAGAATCTGCTGGCTAGCATCTGGACCAAACTGAACTTTCTCCCAGACATCTGCCATGTCAACAATAGAGGTCACATTGAAAAGTTGTAGTGTATAAATAAAACATGGGTAGATAATGTGTAATTTTATGTTAATAAGTTTGTATTACATTCTCTCAGTTATGAATACAGAGGATATAATTTTATACCACGGTTTTCAGATCACCCTGTATGTACACATATACATGAATATATTCAAAAGGACAATTTTCCATCACTTTAATAATTTAAAATATATACACAAAATATCACAATCATAGTATCCACATACAGTAAAGGACCATGCCATCATAATTCAACATATCCTACACAATATACTAGATAAATGTAATAGTGTTTTCCATATCAATACCCAATATATTATAAAGGATGTTATGCATATAAACAAATAACTAACAAAATCCTAAATAATAAAACAGTACACTGGTGTAGAAGCAATAAGGAGGTTGTAAAGCAAGGTTTTTAATTGGTTATTCCTCTTTAGTTTCATGTAGTTGTTTAGTGATGCCTATAACTGATGCCATTACTGCAGTATGAGGGAATTGTACATGCGTACAAACCTTTAGGTGGGGCTAGGAGGGTCCAGGAAAGTAGAAAACACCTAGCTTTGTAACAGAGAGCTCAGCTTTCTACTATCACCTCTCTTTGTATCATATGGGTGTCGTTTAGTGCCATATTGGTGTTTGATCTGGAGCCAGCCCATCTGTTTCTTGACTTGCAGTGACTGTTACTTTATCTTTTTAAGCTCTTTATGCCCCTAAGTTGTGTTAAGTCGTTTTCCTGGACCTCAGATCCCAGAATAATACAGAGGTTATAATCAGTGTATCCTCTGAATTACCCATACCAATTCTCAGTCAGAACCTAATCATCCTTCCTTTTTTTTAATCTTTTTTTTTTATATATTGTGGCAGTTTATGGTATTTTCTTTTGATGGTCATGGACACATAGGTCTACATAGGAGCTGTAGAAACAATATGATTTGAAAAATTCAGCTGAGACCTATTGCAAAGTTGTATCTAATTTTATTTATGGTCAGGGCTAGGAAAGTAGTCAGCGTATGCAGAGAGTCCTGCCCTGAACACAGTGGCTGAATTGTGCCAGGAGCCACGGGCGTGGGTACACCAAGAAAAAGGGGGCATACCCAAGGGAAGCTGGAAAGAAGGGCGGGAGGGAGGGGCATGAGGTTCGGGCGCCTGGCTGACCGTTAGCGTGCGGAATAAGTAGCCAGACGCCCCTCCCACAAATACAGGCTGGTAACAGCCTTACCTATATATGGTCAGGGCTAGGAAAGTAGTCGGCATACGCAGAGAGTCCTGCCCTGAATATAGTGGCTGAATTGTGTGGGGAGCCACGGGCGTGGGTACACCAAGAAAAAGGGGGCAAAAACAACAAGTTAGGTACAACACTTTATTATAATGATTACAAAGCCAAGGAGCAAAAGGCTCGAGATATCTCTAATTGAGGATTGGGAATATATCTGGTGAAACAGGAGGACCGCCATCCCCCAATAGACCGAATTACATGAGCTGGCACCTGATGTCGGGATGCTGCTAAGGCCGCCCCTATGCGGAAAGAATGCCCCGAAATTACTTTGGGGTCATAACTTAGGCCCTGGGCAAGGGCACGGATATAGGAAATGAAATGCGAGGTGTTGAGAGGTTTGCCTGCGTATGGCAGGAGCGGGCTGTCTGGCGGTGAGTGTGAAAGTAATTGATGCAGCACCTGATCCAGGCACCAATTGTTTGAGGTCGGGTAGAATTTGACCTCTGTGGTTTGACCAGTGTGATTAGTTTTGGTGGAGGGTAGAAGGAGTGTATAATGACGAATGCCCCATGACAAATGTTGCTTCAAAGGATAGCCTTGACGATTTGGGCCGGCTAAAACTTCCCCGGGCCTAAGGAACCCATAAAAACTGAGGTACATGGCAGCTTTCAGGATCAGGCTAGTGGAGGGCCCAAAAGGATTACCATCTAAAGACAAGGAGAGATCCCTAAACAACTCGCTGGACACTGGTTGCCTGCGGCTCACGGACCCCTTACCCTCCTTTTGAATACCCCGGAGGGTGGCTTTAATAGCCTGAACTGAGAAAATGGACCTGCGGTGTGGATTAGACAGCATAAAGTGATGTTGTAGTCCGGCTAAATAAAGTTTGATGGTATTATGCGACAGAGACAGTTGTGAGTGACAATAAGCCAAGAAAGCCATGATATAGGAGGTTTCGGAATGATGACCCCTCGGATGAATCTTGGAGAATTTATCAAAAGCTCTCAACCCGGCCTGCTGATTCCTTGCCGTATTGCGTGACAGAGATTTCTTAACCAGATTCTTGGTCTCGTCTATGAGGTAATCTAGTCCAGAATGAGTGTGCTGAATTGAGGAATGGGCTTGCCTGACTGATCCGCATTGGGCATTTCCTTAAAAAAAAAATGAAAATTTAAACGGGAAAGGGCATCCGCGGCCCTATTCTGCTCGCCTGAAATGTGAACACATAGCATATAAAAATTGTGGCGGAGGGACAGCCAAACCAATTTGCGCCACAAGGCTATGATCTTGAAGGACTGGGCCCTGCCTTTGTTGACAATGTCCACCAGGGTCTGACTATCTGTAACAAAGGTCACAGAAGCGTTAGACCAATGGTGACCCCAAAACTGAGCTGCCGCCATGACGGGATACAGTTCCAGAAGGGGAGAGGATTTGAGTGCTGCTGAGTCTGAGGCTAAATCCGGCGGCCATCCCGCAGCCAGCCAGTAAGACCTGAAAATGGCGGCAAACCCGGAGAAACCCGCGGCGTCAGAAAATTCAATGGGGGAAGAAGAGTCCCACTGTGGAACGAACAAAGAAATACCATTCCAGTTAGAGAGAAAACTGTTCCACATGACAAGGTCAGCAATGGCCTGGCTGTCCAGATGGACAACGGAATCCTGCTCTGGGGCAGAGGGCAGAAGACATAACAATCTGGAAAGAAAGGCCCTGCCCTGAGGCATAATTCTAGTAGCAAAATTAAGCATCCCCAGCAAGGATTGCAGCTCCACCTTGGTCAGAGAGTGGGACCGAACCGCCTGGGATATAGCTAAACGGATCCTGAGCAATTTCTCGCTGGGGAGGCTAGCCTCCATCTTGGTGGTATCTAATATGATGCCCAGGAAGGTGACCCTGGAGGCCTCGCCCTCAGTCTTGGCGGCAGCAACAGGAACCTGAAGACGGGAAAATATGTCCAGGAGCGTGTGGGTAATGGATGGGACCTGCCTGGGCCTTTCAACGAGAAGAAAGTCGTCCAAGTAGTGGACGACCATGGATAAACCGCCGTGATGGATGAGAATCCAATGCAGGGCTTTGGCAAGTTGTTCAAAAAGCCAAGGGCTACTCTTAGACCCAAAAGTGAGCCAGTTGACAAAGTAGAATTTATCCGCCCACTTGATGCCATAATACTTCCAAAGCTGTGGATGGATTGGAAGCAGCTTAGAAGCATCGTCGATATCTACCTTGGCCAACCAAGCCCTGACACCTGCTTGCAGAATGTACTGAATGGCCTCATCGACTGAGGAATATTGCATAGAATATTCCTCAGAGGGAATTAGCGAGTTGAGACTGGGGATGGAAGACAAATGAGGCGCGGAGAGATCATAGATGAGACGCTTTTTATTAGAGGATTGCTTCGTGACAAGGCCAATGGGATTGATGCGCCACAACTGGAAGGGAATCTCTAGAAAAGGACCAATAATGAACTCTTTGTTGACCTCTGATTGATGAGGGTAGCCACCGCCTCATGGTCACTGGAAGCGGATAGAAAATTGGGGCCTACCCAGCAGCCTTGGGGAAGCGTAATGAGACCGGTGTGGAAACCCTCTCTGAACCCATCCAACAAGAATGTGACGAAAGGTCGGTCGAGGTGGTCCCGTAGAAGTGCAGCCAGTAATTCCAAATTGATGTTGGCTAGTCAGGAATCCTTGGCTGTCTTCCTGGGACAGGAGGGACGGGGGTGGGCCCGAAAACACAGAGAACAGATATGAAGTGTTTGGCAAGCATTGAAGGCACAGTCCTTAGCATTGAAATTATTGCATATCTGGCTACTACCGAGGTGCACATTTGGCCTGCCCAGCTTATCTAGGGAAGATGAAGACCTAGAGGACCCGGAAGGACCCGGCGTGGGCACTGACTGCGGGGCCTGCACCGGGTTAGGGCACCACTCAGTAGAATGGAAAATAGACTGGCAAATGGCACAAAGAGGGGCCTTGAGACCCGCAAAGTGTCGACAAAACAACTCCATATCCAAGTCCGCCCAGTTTGACACGAACTGAAACTGGTTCAGGGCAGCAGCGGCTTTGGCAGATAATGAACGATAATAGTCATAAAATGTTGAGCCGCCGTATTTGTGCCCCAAATCCGTAACCCGGTACAAATAAGTGTCCAACTCTTCCCTACGACTAGGCTGAGCACACCACATCCCTGTAAAGGCTGAAGGCTAGAACAAACTCAGAAATAGATAATTTCCTGTTAAGCCGAGCATCCTTAGCCTTCAAAACCACAGAAACCTCTCCGCAGTTGATGACCCGGTTCTCAGAATTATCCTGGGAGGCAATAAGAATAGACGCCAGAGTCACGTCCTTGCCTGCCAGGATATCCTTTTTGATATACTCCGGGATGAAATGAGAAGGTGCAATTTGAGGAGTGGCTGAAGGCCTGCCTGCAACGTCCTGAGGAGTGGCAGGGGTGACTGCCGACCCTGGAGATTGAGGTTTCTAAAACTGCTACCCTAGCCTGAATGTCCGTGACCGAGCTAGCGAGACTACCGATGGAGGACTGGATCTGAGCTAGCGCAAGCTGTATTGAACCGAGATTGGACTGCTCAGCTGTCAGACCCGGGGCTGTCATCAGCAGACGGTATAATTCAGCCTTGCGGGCGGACGCGGGATGCCGAATCCCCCGGCGATTAAGCTCGGCAATCAGTTTTGGCACCGTCCAATTTCTCAAAGATGTGCAGCTGTTGTGTCCTGAGACGGACGTTCCTGGCATGGAGATGTTGTCATCCATATCGGACACGTGGGACACGCTTGACCTGAGAACAAAAGGCGAATTATGGCCACCAGAACAACGGAAAAAAGGAGCCCAGACAGATGGGGAGAGAGCGACCGGGAAGAATGTGAGAGACTGGAGAAGTGTGAAAGTGACCATCGGGTGAAGAAACCTACCTGGCGGGACACAAATGGATTTGGAAGCACGGCTCTAAAAACGCCAATTGTTTACGTTGGAACTAATGAAAAAGATGACCCTGAGTATCGAATCTGACGGCTGACCCCACCCCAGCAACCATCTCTAAACCAACTTACCTGGGAGCGCCTCAGAATTGCCTAAACGATATGTAGGGGAAGAGAATAATTACTGCCCAATCTAAGGAAGGAACAAAACAACATCAGAACTGAAGATGATGACTAGGTACCCACACAAGAAAAGAAAAAAAGGACCCAGAACACATAATGACCCTGGGTGAATCAGGAGACACAGACACCCTGGGCGAACCAGGAACATTGACACCCTGGGCGATCCAGGAGACACTGACAACCTGGGCAATCCAGGAACATCGACACCCTGGGCAATCCAGGATACACTGACACCCTGGGCGATCCAGGAGAGACTGACACCCTGGGCGATCCAGGAGACACTGACACCCTGGGCGATCCAGGAGACACTGACACCCTGGGCGATCCAGGAGACAGACACCCTGGGCGATCCAGGAGACACAGACACCCTGGGCGATCCAGGAGACACAGACACCCTGGGCGATCCAGGAGACACAGACACCCTGGGCGATCCAGGAGACACTGACACCCTGGGCGATCCAGGAGACACTGACACCCTGGGCGATCCAGAAACACTGACACCCTGGGCGATCCAGGAAACACTGACACCCTGGGCGATCCAGGAGACACTGACACCCTGGGCAATCCAGGAGACACAGACACCCTGGGCGATCCAGGAACATTGACACCCTGGGCGATCCAGGAACATTGACACCCTGGGCGATCCAGGAACATTGACACCCTGGACGATCCAGGAACATTGACACAAGCCACTTTCTAATGTATTGTGATAGTCCAGCTTGCACACTATAGGAAACAACATCAGCCTCTCTGGTGGCCGGGACATAGGCTAGTGCTTTTACCTATATTGTGCAAGCACGACCACCACTGATTGCAGGCTGGTCTGTAACCATGGAAACAAGCAGTGTATAATGTGATGGAAAAATGAATCCAGCCAGTGAAGGAAGCAAAATGGATAATAACAGTATTTTAGTAAGTGCCTTGTATTAACTTTCTCTACATGATAAATGCCACTTACTGAAGTGATAGAAAAAAAAAACTAAGTCTAGCAGCACAACGGAAAAAGATAAATACCGTTCCTTAATGTGGTGGTGACAGCCGTGTTGGAAGCCAGTCCAGAGTTCCCCCTAACATGGATAACCTTGTAAAGAAACCGCAGCAGTCTCTTGTTGCTTGAGAAAGACCGCACAGGTCGAAACGTCACACTGTATTGGTGAATAAACCTTTGGATATTGAAGACAAGAGAGTGCTGCGGTTTCTTTACAAGTTTATCCACTTACTGAAGTGAGACATCCCTTTAAGGAACAATATTTGAACCCCTGTTCACTAATCCATTCTGGAACCACACATGTTTATGACTTTGGTTTTAACACAAATAATCGTTATGTTTTGATTATCAATGTAAGATGCATGTCCCCTCTCAATATTTTTGGGTGGTTCTAAGCTGGGAACATATCTCGTCTGGGCTCTCTTTCTGACCGCCACAGACCCCCCCCATCATGCCAATACTATGATAAGTATTCATTAACTCTTATCTATTGTTGATGGATTTCATGCACTTTATATTATTACATGCTGATAGATGTGGGGGTTCATACATGAATTTGTGGTGATTCAGATGGGCATGCGCCGATACACGGCTTACATGGCCCGGATCTGTTCTATACAACGATTTTAAACTTTTTTATGCTGTGTCTGTTACCTTAATAAATTTGTAAATTTTGTAGATGTGCGGCTCCCGTTTCGGTATTCTTTCTCTCTCTTGTTATACAGGGAGTGCAGAATTATTAGGCAAGTTTTATTTTTGAGGATTTATTTTATTATTGAACAACAACCATGTTCTCAATGAACCCAAAAAACTCATTAATATCAAAGCTGAATATTTTTGGAAGTAGTTTTTAGTTTGTTTTTAGTTTTAGCTATTTTAGGGGAATATCTGTGTGTGCAGGTGACTATTACTGTACATAATTATTAGGCAACTTAACAAAAAACAAATATATACCCATTTCAATTATTTATTTTTACCAGTGAAACCAATATAACATCTCAACATTCACAAATATACATTTCTGACATTCAAAAACAAAACAAAAACAAATCAGTGACCAATATAGCCACCTTTCTTTGCAAGGACACTCAAAAGCCTGCCATCCATGGATTATGTCAGTGTTTTGATCTGTTCACCATCAACATTGCATGCAGCAGCAACCACAGCCTCCCAGACACTGTTCAGAGAGGTGTACTGTTTTCCCTCATTGTAAATCTCACATTTGATGATGGACCACAGGTTCTCAATGGGGTACAGATCAGGTGAACAAGGAGGCCATGTCATTAGATTTTCTTCTTTTATACCCTTTCTTGCCAGCCACGCTGTGGAGTACTTGGATGCGTGTGATGGAGCATTGTCCTGCATGAAAATCATGTTTTTCTTGAAGGATGCAGACTTCTTCCTGTACCACTGCTTGAAGAAGGTGTCTTCCAGAAACTGGCAGTAGGACTGGGAGTTGAGCTTGACTCCATCCTCAACCCGAAAAGGCCCCACAAGCTCATCTTTGATGATACCAGCCCAAACCAGTACTCCACCTCCACCTTGCTGGCGTCTGAGTTGGACTGGAGCTCTCTGCCTTTTACCAATCTAGCCATCTGGCCCATCAAGACTCACTCTCATTTCATCAGTCCATAAAACCTTAGAAAAATCAGTCTTGAGATATTTCTTGGCCCAGTCTTGACGTTTCAGCTTGTGTGTCTTGTTCAGTGGTGGTCGTCTTTCAGCCTTTCTTACCTTGGCCATGTCTCTGAGTATTGCACACCTTGTGCTTTTGGGCACTCCAGTGATGTTGCAGCTCTGAAATATGGCCAAACTGGTGGCAAGTGGCATCTTGGCAGCTGCACGCTTGACTTTTCTCAGTTCATGGGCAGTTATTTTGCGCCTTGGTTTTTCCACACGCTTCTTGCGACCCTGTTGACTATTTTGAATGAAACGCTTGATTGTTCGATGATCACGCTTCAGAAGCTTTGCAATTTTAAGAGTGCTGCATCCCTCTGCAAGATATCTCACTATTTTTGCCTTTTCTGAGCCTGTCAAGTCCTTCTTTTGACCCATTTTGCCAAAGGAAAGGAAGTTGCCTAATAATTATGCACACCTGATATAGGGTGTTGATGTCATTAGACCACACCCCTTCTCATTACAGAGATGCACATCACCTAATATGCTTAATTGGTAATAGGCTTTCGAGCCTATACAGCTTGGAGTAAGACAACATGCATAAAGAGGATGAGGTGGTCAAAATACTCATTTGCCTAATAATTCTGCACGTAGTGTATTGTGGTTTATATACCGAGGGCCGGCACTCTTCCTTCAGATTTTTTGATGTGCCCCTATTTTCTTTGATTGCATATCTCGTCTGGGCATGCGTATCATTCTAAGTTTTTTCTGCCCTTTCCTTTTTGCAATCTTAATAGGGACATATCGGGGATATAGATCTATAGATAGCTCTTTATGTTTCATTGATGTTACATTGTTTTTTTTATTCATTGGAATAAAGGTTACTTTGACTCCACCTGGTTGCTGGATATTCATTTTTCTTCCATATGTTGATGTTCCTCTAAGGCTCCTTTCACACGGTGAGTTTTCCGCGCGGTTGCAATGCATGAGTTCAACACATTACACCCGCACTGAATCCGGACCCATTCATTTCTATGGGGCTGTGCACATGAGCGGTGATTTTCACGCATCACTTGTGTGTTACGTGAAAATCGCAGCATGCTCTATTTTGTGCGTTTTTCACGCAACGCAGGCCCCATAGAAGTGAATGGAGCTGCGTGAAAATCGCAAGCATCCGCAAGCAAGTGCGGATGCGTTGCGATTTTCACGAACGGTTGCTAGGAGATGATCGGGATGAGGACCCGATCATTATTATTTTCCCTTATAACATGGTTATAAGGGAAAATAATAGCATTCTGAATACAGAATGCTAAGTAAAATAGTGCTGGAGGGGTTAAAAAAATAAAAAATAATTTAACTCACCTTAATCCACTTGTTCACTCAGCCGGCATCTCTACTGACTTCTTCTTTGAGGAATAGGACCTTTGATGATGTCACTACGCTCATCACATAGTCCGTCACATGACCCATTACCATGGTGATGGATCATGTGATGGACCATGTGATGAGCACAGTGATGTCATCAAAGGTCCTATTCCTCAAAGAAGAAGACAGAAGAGATGCCGGCTGCGCGAACAAGTGGATTAACACATTTACAGGACCTTGGACGAGAATGCTCGTCCTAACTTGCAGGTACTTATTGCACTAGGACAAACAATCTTGTCCTGCAGTAAAACCGTCACTGTGAGTAAACACACAGTTGATAAGAACAGAACTACTTGTAATTCTCCTTCTCTAGTGCTGAGGAGGTCAAAGCTGTGGATTAGCCTGCCCTTCCTCCTCAGCTGCAGAGTTAACCCCTTCAGTACTCCTCACACATTCATAGCCCTATCTTAGTGCTATGTTTGGGGAGCTGTGTGACCAGTGAATGTCATTTACAAAATTATCCAAACATGAGGTAGACATATGGGGAATGTAAAGTAAACTATTTTAGGAGGTATTACTATCTGTTTTAAAAGCAGAGAAATATAAATGTAGAAAATTAAAAAAAATTCCCAATTTTTGTTCAATTTGGTATTTTTTTATAAATAAAAATGAAATATTTGAACTCAAATTTACCACTGTCATGAAGTACAATGTGTGACGAGAAAACAATCTCAGAATGGCCTAGATAAGTAAAAATGTTCCAAAGTTATTACCATATAAAGTGACACATGTCAGATTTGCAAAAAATGGCCAGGTCCTTAAGGTGAAAAATGGCAGGGTCCTTAAGCGGTTAAGGTGAGTTAAATTATTATTATTATTATTATTATTATTATTATTATTATTATTATTATTATTTTAACCGCTCCAGCCCTATTGTACTATGCATTCTGTATTCAGAATGCTATTATTTTCCCATATAACCATGTTATAAGGGGAAATAAGACAATCTTCACAACCTTGAACCCAAACCTGAACTTCTGTGAAGAAGTTCGGTTCTGGGTACCACATTCAGTTTTTTATCACGGAACACGGGGGTTTGCCGCAACACATCCGGATCTTATCAGATTTTTATTTACTTTTCCAATGTTCCAGAATGTAGTGCTAAGTATGTCTTAGATAGTGTTCCATTACAAACTACTTTTTTTATTTTTTTCTCTTTTCCAGGCAACTGCACATATTATACTGGTTCCATTACTAGTGTTGTATCGATTTTTTTTCCCACCAGTGGGTTGTGTTTAATTCAGCATGAATTAAATTGAGCGTAAAACAGTTGCATCTGAACTTTGGTGTTTGCAAGAAATATGCACTCAATTGCTTGGTTAATACATGGTAAATGCTAAAATCTTCCATCTTTTACAGATTATTTCAACAAGGGATCTTAGGAAAGATCTTTTTTCTTTTTTCTTTTTGAAGTTCTCATACAGCTGAACTGTGCCAGGCTGAACATATATTCCATATGTACCCTTCAAAAGGACCCGAAACTTCTCCAGACATATATGTTTAATTTCCCATGTAACACTAATTCTAGAACATCATTTCATATAATTTTATGTTGTGCCGTTCCTCTTTTATTCCTGCTAGAAGTGTGTGAATTAATTGCCAAAAGTCTGCAAAGGTCCATGTGGGTGTTAGCGGTTAGTGGTGTGCCTCTACACTGGCCTTGGCAGACTGGATAGTGTCAGACTGTGAATGGACAACCCCCACATAGCTAGATCCTTTACCGTAGACTGATCTAAATTCATTCATAAGTTTATAGTAGTTATAAATTCGTTCCGAATTTCAGGAAAAATTTGATTTGCTCCGAATGCTTATTTCCTCGGGCTTCGTGGTAACAAATCAAAATTTTTCCTAAAATGGCTGCTGCATGTGTGAGGACATGGAGAAAGGAACTATGGGAAGGCGGAATCACACATAATGCCATGCATGCAGCCAATCAGCCGCCAGCCAGCCCTGTGATGTCACAGTCCTATAGAGGCAGCCATCTTAGATTCTGCCATTTACCAGTGTACTTAGTGCAGGGAGAGACGTCTTCAGGCGCTAGGGACAGTGTTAGAAAAAACGATATTTGCGGGGGAAAAAACGATTTACAACTGCAGGGAAAGATAATTTAAGGTGTAGGGAAAGGAGAGGGAGGAATCATTCCACTGAATTTATGTTGAAAAGGGTTTATATGGGGAGGTTACAGCCTGGGTAATAGGAACATTCCTATTACACCTTGCTGCACTGACTTAAGATCCAAATTGCCATTGTACAGCTCTGTAATTCCAGCAAACCGTTTTTATTAGGGTGCAAGTGCTGATTGATACAGGCATTAACAGGGGTTATTACAAGAAAATATTTCTATGTCTTATTTACCTTTGTGTGGTGCAGTTATCTGTTGTAAAGCCTTTTGTGACTTGTATTAGCTGTGACACAGTAAAGGGAATTGTATGTGGAGGCAGGTATTCTCCTCCCAGTGTGTGCTGCTGGACTAATTAGCAGTCAGGTAAGGTCAAACACTTGACTGAATCACAGGTTCCACTCTGGGTTTTTGTTAATGCCTAGCTGCTTTAAAAGACAGCTGGGTTCATGCAGAGGGGATCTCTGTATTGGGATCTAAGGCTTGTGCCGGTGTAAAGGGCTGAGACCCATGTGAGGGGAAACAGGCCAACCAAAGCCTGCTGATGGACTCTTGTTGGAAGAACAGGTCGCATGGTGTGACTGACTTTTTTGCTTGAAAGTGTTTTTTATTGTTCTGGGAACTTCTAACTTGTGCGCCGGGTGTAGATGTGACATCATCGGCGCTGGTGCACTGAGGATGGAGCGGCCGAGCGTGCGTCCTCCTCTCAGTGCGCCTGCGCCGACTGAATACCGTTACGGCACAGGCGCGAGATCTTGATGGCAGACAGGGCCAGCCAGAGGACGATCGCATTCTCCGCCCCAATCAACATGCGGAGGGGGCGGCTGCTACCAGCAAGTAGCCGCCCTACTTGCTGGTAGACAGGTAATTTACATATTATAAAAATATGTTTTATTCATGATCTACTGAACCAAAATGACTAATAACATTATGTATTCATATATCGCTGTATAGGGATTATAAGTAGCCCAAAAAATAAATAAAGAGTTTAGTGGGGTGACAGATGCCCTTTAATGATGACCATTCTCATATTTTGCTGGTTTTACTTCTTCCAAATCATTCTTCAAAGTCTCCATGTCCTAGAAAAATCTGCAAGTTGCAGAGGGAGGAGGGACTGGATGTTCCTGATGGCATATTCTCATCAATATTAGATGATGTAGAAAAGGATGAAAAGAAGATGGCAGAAGAAGGGCTCCCACTTGTAGTGCAGGACAGTGCTGGGGTTGAGAAGTGGATATACCAGAGATGATTCTGTGTTTACTGTCAAATAACCTGCAGGAGATTGCAGGCCAGAAAAGCAATAATATGCATATTGTCCCCCCAACCTAATCAGCCAAACCCCATACCAACAACAGCCCCTGTTCACAGGATCACAGCTCTAAGCTAGATAAATGACCGGCAGAGAGAAACAATATAATTGGAATAGCTAGTAAGAAATATTAGTCTGGTACTTCTGTTCATGATAAATTGCCATCCTATTTAAAGGGAGACAGTTACAAATTACAATAGAGCAAGAAATAAGAGCAGCGTGCATGATCTCAATGATCCCAGGCGAGGTCAAAAACAGCTTATATTCAATATGGCCTTCACAAAGCTCTTCATAGTTATCTTCAAGACTATGTGGACTTTCCTACAGCATTATGATTAGCATTCATATGTCTTATCTCTTTCTTACTGGAATACAGAAAGAGGAGGAAGTTTATCTGTGCAAGCCTCTAACAGTAATAAGCCTTCCTGGTGGAGGACAGTGCTGAAACAGAAGCTGGAAATACTGTACACATTCAATAACTGTAGTGACAGCAATCTCCTGACTCGACCATATGGTTTGGCCTAATGTATATGTGTATTTATACATGATACTGTATGTATGTATGTATGCTACATGCATACATAGTGCTGTGATGTCACAAGTTCACAATAATAAAAAAGTTGCACGTATTGCGCCAAAATATTAGCATCATTAGTGCCGATTTCGCAATCGCAAATATATTGGAGCATTCTATCTGCATTTAAAGCTATTTTAATGTTCTGCTGTGCCAACCATTTTTTCCAGTCTCATGAAACTTCTAGCAGCTGGAAAAATGTAGCTATGGTGACCCACGCCTGTATTTCGCACGCATTACGCAAATATTACATTGCCGATTTTTTGCGATCAATAAAATAATCTCGAATTTGCGAATATATGATGAATATTCTACTAAATATTTACGGAATATTGCAAATTTGAATATTGCCCCTGCAGCTCATCACTATTCGGGAACAGCATAGGGAGAATGTCTGGATGCATCTTGGACTCCCAGGTCGCTGCTGGGAACGATGTTGTCTGAGTAGTACGCCACTTTTACAGACTGACAATAATACGCACCAAACCGAAGATAAAATCGATTTTAGAGGAAAAACTGTTAGGAAACATTCTTTCCTGTATATTCACTTGTATATAAAGTGCAATTGCTGCCAAATTATAAGGCACACTCCGATACAACCTGTATATCACATGAAGGAGGTCATCATTCACATTGTGGTACAATTGTTCAGGTAGTGGGACTCCTACACTCATAACGGCTATGCACTAAGTGAAAGGGCTGCCAAAAATTACAAGGAACCGGCACTCCAATACACCATTTATTACACATAAAGGAGGGCATCATACACACCCTTGAAAAATTATGACTGATGGCCTGCTGGTGACCTTCAAAAACATTAGGAGCAAGGGCCTGCTGGTGACCCTTTAAAACATTAGGGGCGAGGGCCTGCTTCTATTTTGACCTTCTAAAACATTAGGAGTGAGGGTCTGCTGCTTAGCTGACCATCTAAAACATTAGGGGTGAGGGCCTGCTGCCGAGCTGATCACTAAAAGTTTTTGTGGGCGAGGGCCTGCTGCCGAGCTGACTATCTAAAAAAATGTTGTGGGCAAGGGCCTGCTGCTGAGCTGACCATCAAACATTATGGGGGAGGGCCTGCTGCCGAGCTGACTATCTAAAAAAATTTGTGGACGAGGGCCTGCTGCCGAGCTGACCATCTAAAAAATTTTGTGGGCAAGGACCTGCTGCTGAGCTGGCCATCTAAAAAAATTTGTGGGCAAGGGCCTACTGCCGAGGTGACCATCTAAAAATTTTTGTGGGCGAGGGCCTGCTGCTGAGCTGACCATCTAAAAAGTTAGGGGTGAGGGTCTGCTGCTGAGCTGACCCTCCAAAACATTATGGTTGAGGGCCTGCTGAGCTGACCCTCTAAAACATTTGGATAGAGGGCCGCCTAATAAGCATATTGATATGATGAAAGAGGAGAAGGAGGACGAGAAAAGGGAGATTGAACCATATACACTTTTTTGTGGTGGAAAGGGTGCATGGGAATACAGTGTATTCAATACACCATAAAAGCCACATTTAGAGTGCTTTTATGTTCAGCAGCTTATCTCTGGTGGAATATAGAAGTCAGGGGCAATCCAGGCCTTGTTAATTTTTAAAGGGGTCAACTGGTCAGCATTTTCAGTTGACAGCAGATGTGCTTATCAGTTATTGTGCCCCCAGCAGCACTAAATACACGCTCTGACAAAACGCTGGCGGTGGGGCAGGCCAGCACATTCAAGGCATAGAGCGCCAGTTCATGCCACGTGTCTATCTTGGACAGCCAATTGTTGTAAGGCACACAGGGATCACTAAGGACGCTGACAAGGTCTCATACGTACTCCTTCACCATTTTCCAAAATTTTTCCCTCCTTGTGACACTAGTCCGCGTATCCGGTTGAGGCTGCTGGCAGGGTGTCATAAAACTGTTCTAGGCCTTGCCTCTGTTGGAACTGCTGTGTGTTTTCCTCGTCTCCCCCCCCCCCTCCCTCGGTTGGCCAAGGAACTACGTACTCTGCAGCCAGCGTTGTCAGCTGGATATTTTTGGAGCAATTTTTCCACAAGGACCTTCTGGTATTGCACCATTTAGCTCATCCTCTACACCACAGGGATGAGAGATGAGAAGTTTTCTTTGTAGCTGGGGTCGAGAAGGGTGAACAACCATTAATCGGTGTTGGTCAAAATGCGTACAACACAAGGTTCACGGGAAAGGCAGCCTAACAAAAAGTCAGCCATGTGTGCCAGAGTCCCAACAGAAAAGACTTTGCTGCCCTCATCAGGAGGATGCCTCTTAATCTCCTCATCCTTTTCCTCCTTTTCTACCCATCCACGCTGAACAGATGGAATTAAACTTCCATGGGTACTACCCTATGTAGCAGAGGCAACTGTCTCCTCCTCCTCCTCATCATCATCATCATCCAATTTGTGCTGAGAAGACGAACTGAGGGTGGTCTGGCTATCACCCTGTTTACTTTCTTTCCCCATTTACATCTCTTCCACATGCAAACTGTCCACCTTAATTGTAAGCAGTGAGCTTTTGAGTAGACACAGAAGTGGGATGGTTACGTTGATAATAGCTTTATCACCGCTCACCATCTGTGTTGATTCCTCAAAGTTGCGTAAAACCTCACAGAGGTCAGACATCAATGCCCACTCGTTGCTTGTGAAGAGTGGAAGCTGACTGGAAAGACAACGACCATGTTGCAGCTGGTATTCCACTACTGCCCTCGGCTGCTCACAAAGCTTGGCCAACATGTGGAAAGTCGAGTTCCAGCACGTGCTCACGTCATACAATAGTTGGTTGCTGCAGCATTGCCAGACTGGCGGAAGCTGTCGATGACTTGTGGAAATGGGCACACACTTGGCGCACCTTCACCAGTAGCTCAGGCAAATTGGGGTAGGTTTTAAGAAACCGCTGAACCACTAGGTTGAATACGTTAGCTAGGCATGGCATGTATGTGAGCTTGCCAAGCTCCAAAGCCACCACCAAGTTACGGCCATTATCAGACACAACCATGCCTTGTTGTAGATTGAGTGGCAAGATCCACAGCTTTGTCTGGTCCCTTATCCCCTGCCACAGCTCTGCGGTGGTGTGATGTTTGTCACCTAAGCAGATAAGTTTAAGCTTGGCTGTTGCCGCTTCCCCACTGCAGTGCTACACTGCTTTCAGATGCTGACTGATGGCTGACTAGTGCTGCAAGATGATAATTCAGAGGTGGAAGTGGAGGAGGAGGAGAAAAGAGGTTGCAGCCACTAACGTAGGTGGTGACGGAAACCCTGATGGAAGCAGGGCCCGCAATCCTTGCCGTCAGTAGCATCTGTGCCATCCCAGGGTATGACTCGCTCCTGCCCTCCACAACGTTCACCCAGTGTGCCATCAGGGAAATGTAGCGTCCATGGCCAAAAAGCACTTGTCCATGTGTCATTCGTTAAGTGGACCTTCCCAATAACTGCGTTGGTCAGGGCACGGGTGATGTTACGGGACACATGTTGGTGTAAGGCTGGGACTGCACATCGTGATAAATATTAGCAGCTGGGGACAGAGTACTGCGGGACAGCCGCCAACATCAGGCTGCGGAAAGCCTCATTGTCCACAAGCCTAAATGGCAACATTTTCAAGGCCAGCAATTTGGAAAGGTGCGCATTTAGTGCTATGGTCTGTAGGTGGGTGGCTGGGTATTTGCGCTTTCGTTCAAAGGCCTGGGGTATAGACATCTGTATGCTGGGCTGGGACACAGAAGTGGATGTGCTAGCTGATGGTCCTTGCAAATGTCCAGGTACGTTGCGGGAGGCATCCAGGCCTCCATCTTGGACAGGGAATTGGCCAACATGTAACACAGGGGAAGAGGAGGCAGTGGTGTGACCCGCAGACACTTGTTGAAGACCCAGGTGTTCAACCCACCTATTAGGGTGCCTTGATGCCATGCGGCAGATCATGCTGGTGGTGGTGAGGTTGCTAGTTTTCACACCCCTGCTCATTTTGGTCTGGCACAGGTTGCAAATTACAATTATTTTATCGTCCGCGCTTTCCTCAAAAAAGAGCCAGACTCCGGAACACCTACCCCTTGGCAAGGGAGATTGCTGCAAGGGGGTGCTCCAGGGAACAGTTGCAGGCCTGTTTTGTGTGGCCCGCCTTCTCCCTTTTGCCACACCACTGCCTCTTCCAGCCTGTTGTGGTGCTGCGGATCCCCCCTCTGTACTGCTGTCCTCGCTCGGCTTGCCACATTTCCAGGTTGGGTCAGTGACTTCATCGTCTACCACCTCCTTTTCGACTTCCTCACTCTGGTCATCCTCTTGACTTATTGACCTAACAACAACCTCAGTTATTGACAACTGTGTCTCATCCTCACAGTGTCTGAACCTCTTGAGACACTAATTGCGGTTGACTTATTGGCAAATGTGTCTCATCATCATCTTCCACCTCATGAAACCCTAATTGCCGTTCCCCACAGTCATCTTCTTCTGACTGTGGATGGTCCAGAGTTTGGGAATCAGTGCACAAGATCTCCTCATGTCCTTCAAGCGGGCTTGGCTAGAGGCTCAAATTAAGGAATGACAATGAAAACAGCTCCTCGGAATATCCGAGTGTGGGATCACTTTTTTGCCAAGACTCTCCATGGTGGGTGGAAGGAGTATCAGGGTGATTATCCTGTTGACCAGACTCTTGGCTACTAAGACAGTGTGGTGCTTAACCAACTGGAAGCATTATGTGCTGCAATCCAACCGATCACCTGGTCGCACTAGTCTGACTTTGAGAGTGGTGTCCTGCAAACTGGGACATGAAGCTAGGAGTGTGTTTCTTGTGCTCTGGCAGCAGGCACAGTTTCACCGCACCCAGGGCCACGGCCTCTTCGTGGACCATCAGCAGCACGGCTACTTTCCCGTCCCTTACTGCTCGCCTTGTGCATACTAAATGTTATATATGCTTGCAAGTATGTCACACATACAGTAGTACAGGTTTTGTAAGGGTATGCGCAAATAAAGTACACAGAATGTCACAGATATTTTTTTAGGATGCGCACACTTTAAACAGGAGGTATAGCACAAATAATGTCGCTGTCACCACCGCCTTATAAAAAAAATTACACTGAATGAATGTGACTGATATTTAGGATGTGCACACGTTAAACAGGAGATATAGCGCAAGTAAGTCGCTGTCACCAGCGGCTAATAAAAAATTACACTGAATGTCACTGATATTTCGGATGGGCAAACATTATACAGGAGATGTAGTGCAGGTAATGTTGCTGCCACCAGCAGCAAATTTTTTTTTACTAATTGTCACTGATATTTCGGATATGCAAACGTTATACAGGAGATGTAGCGCAGGTAATGTAACTGTCCGCAGCGGACACAGTCTACAGAAAAAGTACACTGGATGTCACAGATATTTTTAGGCTGCACACACGTTACACAGGAGATGTAGCGCAGATAACTTCCCTGTCTGCAACGGCCAAACAATTGCAAGCTAATTAGCGCAGGTTGTGCTAAAAATATATATTACATAGTAACATAGTAACATAGTACATAAGGCCGAAAAAAGACATTTGTCCATCCAGTTCGGCCTGTTATCCCGCAAGTTGATCCAGAGGAAGACCCCTCTCTAGTGGCTATAGCCTGTAATATTATTAAGCTCCAGAAATACGTCCAGGCCCCTCTTGAATTCCTTTATTGTACTCACCATCACCACCTCCTCAGGCAGAGAGTTCCATAGTCTCACTGCTCTTACCGTAAAGAATCCTTTTCTATGTTTGTGTACAAACCTTCTTTCCTCCAGGCGCAGAGGATGTCCCCTCGTCACAGTCACAGTCCTGGGGATAAATAGCTGATGGGATAGATCTCTGTACTGACCCTTGATATATTTATACATATTAATTAGATCTCCCCTCAGTCGTCTTTTTTCTAAAGTGAATAACTCTAATTTTGATAATCTTTCAGGGTACTGTAGTTGCCCCATTCCAGTTATTACTTTAGTTGCCCTCCTCTGGACCTTCTCCAGCTCTGCTATGTCTGCCTTGTTTACAGGAGCCCAGAACTGTACACAGTACTCCATGTGTGGTCTGGCTAGCGATTTGTAAAGTGGTAGGACTATGTTCTTATCACGGGAATCTATGCCCCTTCTGATGCAACCCATTATCTTGTTGGCCTTGGCAGCAGCTGCCTGACACTGGTTTTTGCAGCTTAGTTTGCTGTTTATTAAAATTCCTATTAGTGCCAGATAGTCCTTAAAAGGACTTTTAGGTCTCTAACAAGTTTTAGCAATTTATTGCAGGTTGCACTAAAAATATACACTCACCTAAAGAATTATTAGGAACACCGTACTAATACGGTGTTGGACCCCCTTTTGCCTTCAGAACTGCTTTAATTCTACGTGGCATTGATTCAACAAGGTGCTGATAGCATTCTTTAGAAATGTTGGCCCATATTGATAGGATAGCATCTTGCAGTTGATGGAGATTTGAGGGATGCACATCCAGGGCACAAAGCTCCCGTTCCACCACATCCCAAAGATGCTCTATTGGGATGAGATCTGGTGACTGTGGGGGCCATTTTAGTACAGTGAACTCATTGTCATGTTTAAGAAACCAATTTGAAATTATTCGACCTTTGTGACATGGTGCATTATCCTGCTGGAAGTACCCATCAGAGGATGGGTACATGGTGGTCATGAAGGGATGGACATGGTCAGAAACAATGCTCAGGTAGCCCGTGGCATTTAAACGATGGCCAATTGGCATTAAGGGGCCTAAAGTGTGCCCAGAAAACATGCCCTACACCATTATACCACCACCACCAGCCTGCACAGTGGTAACAAGGCATGATGGATACATGTTCTCATTCTGTTTACGCCAAATTCGGACTCTACCATTTGAATGTCTCAACAGAAATCAAGACTCATCAGACCAGGCAACATTTTTCCAGTCTTCAACAGTACAATTTTGGTGAGCTTGCGCAAATTGTAGCCTCTTTATCTTATTTGTAGTGGAGATGAGTGGTACCCGGTGGGGTCTTCTGCTGTTGTAGCCCGCCTTTCTTTCCCATTCTGACATTCAGTTTGGAGTTCCGGAGATTGTCTTGACCAGGACCACAACCCTAAATGCATTGAAGCAACTGCCATGTGATTGGTTGACTAGAAATTCGCATTTATGAGAAATAGAACAGGTGTTCCTAATAATTCTTTAGGTGAGTGTGAATTGCTGCCACACACAACAGTTGTTAAAGGTACTTTTGGGTCTCTAACAAGTTTTAGCAATTTAACGCAGGTTGCACTAAAAATATATATTGCTCCCACACACAACAATAGTCCTTAAAAGGACTTTTGGGTCTATAACAAGTATAAAAGCTAAAATATTCCTATTTCATTCCCTACACTATCTCTCCCTTCTGCTCTCCAGCTCTCCCTGATAAGACTGAGCCGAACACGTGTCATCTGGTGCTATATAGCACCCAATGACGCTTTCCGGCCAGCCAATTACTGTAATGCCAGTAGCCAACATTGCTATGGCATTACAGTTAATGCCAGTACTTACCGACACGTTTATTGGCTGTGTAGCAGCCAACAAATGTGCGGGGAGGAGACTCGAGCATTGCGCTTGTGCACAACCGGTATTAGACTGAATACTGCGATGTGCCGAGCATCGCGATGCTCAAGTAAAATTAGAGTTCGGCCGAGCATGCTCACCCAACACTAATGAACACTCATTCCCATTAATTGCTCCGTGTAAAGATGCTGCCAATCACCCAGCAAACTAGTAATTGCTTGTTTGTCAGGTCTCTGCACCTAGGTTTGCAGCACCTCCAACCTTAGTAAACAGGGATGTGCTGCTGACAAAGCAATGCATCTGCATGGAGATGTAGTAGTGATCATTCATCCCCATACAATGGGTATCATTGTGGCATGTGAACTGTTTCTTCCACTTCATTGCCTTGTCCATGAGCAAGAACTGGAACAACTATGAGGTTAACATTCATACAAATTGCCCTGTGTAACAGTAACTCTGATCATGCAATGAACAAGCAAATTAGTTCCTGTTTTTTTGTTTTTTTTTAGATCCTTTTTTTATATCAGAACATTTCATCAGAAAATGGCCAATAGTCTGTTTTTATTTTAAACATATTTTAAGACTTTTTTTGTGATTTTGCGTAATTTTTTCCATATCACTATATAAAAAGAAATACTCCTGAAATCTCAAAGTTTTAACACTGACTACAAAGCCTCTTAAAGGACTGACTGTTCTCAGCTGTTATCCTAGTCAGGATTAATAACAGGTCACAGAGCATGTATAGAATATTCTACCATAGAAATCAATGAGCATCTCCTGTCCACATCTTTCTACATTTCATGTGGCTGCTGGAAAGTATATATCTTTAAATTCCAGTCTGTCCCGATAATCATGCACAGAAAATGTAAGTTATCCAGTTCAAGCCTCGGCTACCCTTCCTGACCAGGTGCATTGTCCTTTTTTTCTGTTTTGTAAATCATTTATTTAATTGTTGCACTTTTTAGGTGATACATGGAACTTTGTTTTATGCCATGTTTACATCACATTTTAGTATTTTCTGTATATTACTTCACACATTGTGCCCCTCATAAAGTCATACAAGACTTTTGGGGGCATGTAACTATTACTTTTTTATTGTTGCTTTATCCTGTAACTGGAGTTGGCATGTCAATTTCAGTAACATTGGGAATTGAGCCCCCAGAAGCTTACTGCAGGAGAGCTGAGTCTGCTAAGACCAAGCAGCTCATGCAGACACCCAGCCTCCAACTATCACATGATCATTAGAACTGGAGCAGGAATAGACAATTTCAGTTTTTCTGATCTGTTTATTCAGAGCTGTATATGCAGTGGTGTAGAAGGCAGGGATAGTATAAAATATATTTATTTGCTTTCTCTATGGGCAGCCCAGCTGTCATTGACAGCAGTCTCCTCACTCCTACAGCTGCATGGTTTGCGTGCAGCTACTAAATCTGCAAGGGTGTCCATGAATGTTTAAGGTCTATGGGCAGTTAAAACATTATACAATCTGAAAATGAAAACAGATCATAAAAAGGGCATATGTATCAGTATCTGTTTTTAATTAGTGAAAAAAAAATATATAGGTTATATATGTTCTTACAGCTTCTCCTGTGTAGACCAAAGGCTGGGACAACCGTTTGTACAGTCTGCTGAGGTGTAAATCCAGTACTCTGCACTATATTTTTTCTTTTTTTCAACATTGCTATCAATTATTAGAGGTTTCACTTCCAGTTCTAATAGCATTCCCTGAAATGCACTTCAGCTAAAGGTAATTTACTGTAGTTTTTCTTAGACTATATCAATTATGTAAAATAACTTTATTTTCCTGTTTCATCTTTCTGTAAATGCATGCTGGTTGATAATCATCAGAATGATTTAAATTCTGAGTCTTTTCAGCATTTTCTAAATTGTTGTTATTATGTTGTGTTTTCTTAACCCAGCTCCTCTTTACATTTATTTATGATTTTACCCATATTCTACAGTAAGTCTAAATTCCATGTCAGACATTGTTCATTTTATCTTTGGGCTGTTCTGTGTATCAAGCTTTTTTCAGGCTTTATATTCATACTAAATTTAAAATGATATCGAAGTTATGCATGTTTTGCCCTTTAAATGCAATCTTGATGACTTTCCAAAGATTAGAAAGGATTATGTGTTATGCTTTACACTTCACACATTCACTGTTGCAGAAAAGTAATTAAGATGTAATGAACTGTTTTGGGGTTTGTGAAATACCAGTTATGTATTCTAAATAAGTGTTTTCTATGTATACGGTCATAAATTTTTTCCTTTGTTATCCTGATTTAGAATACGATACACTATTTTTCGAGTGATGCTAGGCATGCTGTTCCCATCGTAGCCTGCTATTGGCTGCCCCACCCCCTCCCCTGCGCCAGGTGTTTTCATCCGCGCGGCGGGAAGATGCAGCGGTGGCCGTGCAGGCATCAGAAGAGACGCGGGTGGCGTGTAGCCAAGTAAGTACAACCTGTGTGAGTGGCACAGGCATTTGGGGAGGCATTTTAGGGGTTGGATAACCCCTTTTAATTAATTGGTATTGCATTATCTAATATATATATATATATATATATACAGACGTGGACAAAATTGTTGGTACCCTTTGGTCAATGAAAGAAAAAGTCACAATGGTCACAGAAATAACTTTAATCTGACAAAAGTAATAATAAATTAAAATTCTATAAATGTTAACCAATGAAAGTCAGACATTGTTTTTCAACCATGCTTCAACAGAATTATGTAAAAAAATAAACTCATGAAACAGGCATGGACAAAAATGATGGTACCCCTAACTTAATATTTTGTTGCGCAACCTTTTGAGGCAATCACTGCAATCAAACGCTTCCTGTAACTGTCAATGAGACATCTGCACCTCTCAGCAGGTATTTTGGCCCACTCCTCATGAGCAAACTGCTCCAGTTGTGTCCGGTTTGAAGGGTGCCTTTTCCAGACTGCATGTTTCAGCTCCTTCCAAAGATGCTCAATAGGATTGAGGTCAGGGCTCATAGAAGGCCACTTTAGAATAGTCCAATTTTTTCCTCTTAGCCATTCTTGGGTGTTTTTAGCGGTGTGTTTTGGGTCATTGTCCTGTTGCAAGACCCATGACCTGCGACTGAGACCAAGCTTTCTGACACTGGCTAGTACATTTCTCTCTAGAATTCCTTGATAGTCTTGAGATTTCATTGTACCCTGCACAGATTCAAGACACCCTGTGCCAGACGCAGCAAAGCAGCCCCAGAACATAACAGAGCCTCCTCCATGTTTCACAGTAGGGACAGTGTTCTTTTCTTGATATGCTTCATTTTTTCGTCTGTGAACATACAGCTGATGTGCCTTGGCAAAAACTTCGATTTTTGTCTCATCTGTCCACAGGACATTCTCCCAGAAGCTTTGTGGCTTGTCAACATGTAGTTTGGCATATTCCAGTCTTGCTTTTTTATGATTCGTTTTCAACAATGGTGTCCTCCTTGGTCGTCTCCCATGTAGTCCACTTTGGCTCAAACAACGACGGATGGTGCGATCTGACACTGATGTTCCTTGAGCATGAAGTTCACCTTGAATCTCTTTAGAAGTCTTTCTAGGCTCTTTTGTTACCATTCGGATTATCCGTCTCTTAGATTTGTCATCAATTTTCCTCCTGCGGCCACGTCCAGGGAGGTTGGCTACAGTCCCATGGATCTTAAACTTATGAATAATATGTGCAACTGTACTCACAGGAACATCTAGTTGCTTGGAGATGGTCTTATAGCCTTTACCTTTAACATGCTTGTCTATAATTTTCTTTCTGATCTCTTGAGACAGCTCTTTCCTTTGCTTCCTCTGGTCCATGTCGAGTGTGGTACACACCATATCACCAAACAACACAGTGATTACCTGGAGCCATATATATAGGCCCAATGGCTGATTACAAGGTTGTAGACACCTGTGATGCTAATTAGTGGACACACCTTGAATTAACATGTCCCTTTGGTCACATTATGTTCTGTGTTTTCTAGGGGTACCATCATTTTTGTCCATGCCTGTTTCATGAGTTTATTTTTTTACATAATTCTGTTGAAGCATGGTTGAAAAACAATGTCTGACTTTCATTGGTTAACATTTATAGAATTTTAATTTATTATTACTTTTGTCAGATTAAAGTTATTTCTGTGACCATTGTGACTTTTTCTTTCATTGACCAAAGGGTACCAACAATTTTGTCCACGTCTGTATATATATATATATAGTAGGCATTTATATAGCCAGATAATAAATGTGTCTTTTATTGACTGAATACTGCATATTCTTCTTCGTGTTATACACATTCTTGCTACTTTACACATTGCTTCTTTCCCATTGTTGCATCATTAATATTTTGGTCATGACTAGTGTTGAGCGCGAATATTCAAGTAGTGAATTTTAATAGCGAATATCACCACTTTGAGAATTTGCAAATATTTAGAATATAGTGCTATATATTCGTATTCACGAATATTCTAATCGCAAATTTATTGTGAATTTATTGCGAATGTATCGCAAATATTGGCACTTAGCAACATCCCTAGCAACCGATAGAAAAGTTGCCTATAGGAGTAGTGTTGATCGCAAATTTCCGTATCGTGAAATTAATTGCAAATTTTCCGATTGCCGATTTTCACAATCAAGAAAATAATGACTGGAGATCGTGAATTTGCGAATATATGACAAATATTCGCACAAATATTTGCGAAATATCGCAAATTGAAATATTGCCCGACCGCTCATCACTGGTCATAACCTAGTAAACCTATTAATCTTTACTATCCCCAGCAATATTACAATAGTTTATACAGTGTAGCAATGTGAACATTGAAGTGTTTTCCCCAGGCTCCGGTCCGGGACTTAGGGCATGCTCATGTCCAGGGATCCTATTTAATCCTGCTACTTGTTCTTGGGTGTGTCTCACTCTGGAGAGTGTGCAGACAGAGGCCTGGTGAGGCTCTGTCAGTGTGGTCTCAGATAAGCCAGGCTGAGGGGCCATGAGGCTATGCAATAGCCTGGACTTTGGGGGACGTGCACACAGAAGGCTGGAGTGGCTCTGTGTGGTCTGAGCCAGAAGGGCTGAGAGACCACGATTCCCCAAGAGACCCTGGTGTGGGAGCAGCCTGGAGGCTGCTGAAGGTTGGGCTGGGAAAGCCGCATCTCATCACAGGTGTGAACTGTGCTACGCTTTAGGTGAGTCAGGGAAACCTATGTGTTTAGTTAGGGCCCAGACGGGCAAGGTATTTTATTTTGGCTTTGTGTGTTTTTGCTTTATGCCGTGTGCCACAATAAAGCACAGTTTGGCCCCTAAATCCTGGTTTCTGTGAAGAAGTGTGTGTTTGCAACCCCTGGAAAAGAGCTAATCCCCTACATTTGGTGTCGGATGCGGGCAAGCGTCCCTGCTGAAAGGAGATAACTGGTTGCTAGGGGCAACGGCAAGAGCAGGTGCTGCTGAATTCTGCTATGTTGCAAAGGAAATTGCTGTGTGGATTTAAAGGGCCAGCAGCCCTGGGAAAGAAACTTTAATGTCTGCAATGCAAAAGAGACTGTGAATGCTGAAATTGTCTCTTGAGAGTGAGACACCTGGAGGCCGGCTCTCTGTTAGTGGACTTGTTGCTGAAAATTTTTCTGGTGCCTGGGCTGTCTGTTGCTATGGGGTGGATGGAGGATCTCACCGAGCAGCTGAGGCAGGCCAATCTGGAGGCACAGCTGCAGCTAGCCCTGAATAGAGGGTCCTTAACGCTGTATGGACCCTGCACAAAGTTCCAAGAGGTCGGCAGTGTGCTGGGAACGACGGAGAAAAAGCAAAGATATGCCGTTGCCAAGGGCAACCGTCGGGAAGAAAAGGAGGTGGAGAGTGGTGCAGCTCTCAGGAGATCCTATGTTTCCTGCACGTGTGCGCAAAGTCCTAAAGGGTGCGAATGGAGTGACTGTCTGGAGAATGGCTGGAGTCAAGGCCAAGGCGTTTCCCGTGGCAACTACTGTATTAACCACCTCCCGACCGCCTAACGCGCCGATGCGTCCGGGAGGTGGTTGATTTATTCCTCCTGGACGCATCGGCGCGTCATCTCGCGAGACGCGAGATTTCCTGTGAACGCGCGCACACAGGCGCGCGCGCTCACAGGAACAGAAGGTAAGCGAGTGGATCTCCAGCCTGCCAGCGGCGATCGCTCGCTGGCAGGCTGGAGATCCGAATGTTTTAACCCCTAACAGGTATATTAGACGCTGTTTTCATAACAGCGTCTAATATACCTCCTACCTGGTCCTCTGGTGGTCCCTTTTGTTAGGATCGACCACCAGAGGACTCAGGTAGGTCAGTACAGTCCCACCAAACACCACACTACACCCCCCCCCCCCCCCGTCACTTATTAACCACTTATAAACCCCTGATCACCCCATATAAACTCCCTGATCACCCCCCTGTCATTGATCACCGCCCTGTCATTGATCACCCCCCTGTCAGGCTCCGTTCAGACGTCCGCATGATTTTTACGGATCCGATCCATGTATCCATGGATCCGTAAAAATCATGCGGACGTCTGAATGGAGCCTTACAGGGGGGTGATCAATGACAGGCGGGTGATCACCCATATACACTCCCTGATCACCCCCTGTCATTGATCACCGCCCTGTCAGGCTCCATTCAGACGTCCGCATGATTTTTACGGATCCGATCCATGTATCCATGGATCCGTAAAAATCATGCGGACGTCTGAATGGAGCCTTACAGGGGGGTGATCACCCATATACACTCCCTGATCACCCCCTGTCATTGATCACCCCCCTGTCAGGCTCCATTCAGACGTCCGCATGATTTTTACGGATCCGATCCATGTATCCATGGATCCGTAAAAATCATGCGGACGTCTGAATGGAGCCTTACAGGGGGGGTGATCAGTGACAGGGGGGTGATCACCCTGATTACCCTGATCACCCCCTGTCATTGATAACCCCCCTGTAAGGCTCCATTCAGACGTCTGCATGCGTTCTGTGGATCCGATCCATGTATCCATGGATCCGTAAAAATCATGCGGACGTCTGAATGGAGCCTTACAGGGGGGGTGATCAGTGACAGGGGGGTGATTACCCTGATCACCCCCTGTCATTGATAACCCCCCTGTAAGGCTCCATTCAGACGTCCGCATGCGTTTTGTGGATCCGATCCATGTATCCATGGATCCATAAAAAATCATGCGGATGTCTGAATGTAGCCTTACAGGGGGGGTGATCAGTGACAGGGGGGTGATCACCCTGATTACCCTGATCACCCCCTGTCATTGATAACCCCCCTGTAAGGCTCCATTCAGACGTCAGCATGCGTTTTGTGGATCCGATCCATGTATCCATGGATCCGTAAAAAATCATGCGGATGTCTGAATGGAGCTTTACAGGGGGGGTGATCAGTGACAGGGGGGTGATCACCCTGATTACCCTGATCACCCCCTGTCATTGATAACCCCCCTGTAAGGCTCCATTCAGACGTCTGCATGCGTTCTGTGGATCCGATCCATGTATCCATGGATCCGTAAAAATCATGCGGACGTCTGAATGGAGCCTTACAGGGGGGGTGATCAATGACAGGGGGGTGATCAGGGAGTCTATATTGGTGATCACCCCCCTGTCATTGATCACTCCCCCCCTGGTAAGGCTCCATTCAGCCATTTTTTTTGGCACAAGTTAGCGGAAATTTTTTGTTTGTTTTTGTTTTCGTTTTTTCTTACAAAGTCTCATATTCCACTAACTTGTGTCAAAAAATAAAATCTCACATGGACGCACCATACCCCTCACGGAATCCAAATGCGTAAACATTTTTAGACATTTATATTCCAGACTTCTCACGCTTTAGGGCCCCTAAAAAGCCAGGGCAGTATAAATACCCCACATGTGACCCCATTTCGGAAAGAAGACACCCCAAGGTATTCCGTGAGGGGCATATTGAGTCCATGAAAGATTGAAATTTTTGTCCTAAGTTAGCGGAAAGTGAGACTTTGTGAGAAAAAAAAACAAAAAAAATCAATATCCGCTAACTTATGCAAAAAAAAAAAAAATTCTAGGAACTCGCCAGGCCCCTCATTGAATACCTCGGGGTGTCTTCTTTCCAAAGTTGGGGTCACATGTGGGGTATTTATACTGCCCTGGCTTTTTAGGGGCCCGAAAGTGTGAGAAGAAGTCTGGGATCCAAATGTCTAAAAATGCCCTCCTAAAAGGAATTTGGGCCCCTTTGCGCATCTAGGCTGCAAAAAAGTGTCACACATCTGGTATCGCCGTACTCAGGAGAAGTTGGGCAATGTGTTTTGGGGTGTCATTTTACATATACCCATGCTGGGTGAGAAAAATATCTTGGTCAAATGCCAACTTTGTATAAAAAAATTGGAAAAGTTGTCTTTTGCCAAGATATTTCTCTCACCCAGCATGGGTATATGTAAAATGACAGCCCAAAACACATTCCCCAACTTCTCCTGAGTACGGCGATACCAGATGTGTGACACTTTTTTGATGCCAAGGTGGGCAAAGGGGCACATATTCCAAAGTGCACCTTTCGGATTTCACCGGTCATTTTTTACAGATTTTGATTGCAAAGTACTTCTCACACATTTGGGCCCCTAAATTGCCAGGGCAGTATAACTACGCCACAAGTGACCCCATTTTGGAAAGAAGACACCCCATGGTATTCCGTGAGGGGCATGGCGAGTTCCTAGAATTTTTTATTTTTTGTCGCAAGTTAGTGGAATATGAGACTTTGTAAGGAAAAAAGAGAAAAAAAAAAAAAATCATCATTTTCCGCTAACTTGTGACAAAAAATAAAAAATTCTAGGAACTCGCAGTGCCCCTCACGGAATACCTTAGGGTGTCTTCTTTCCAAAATGGGGTCACTTGTGGCGTAGTTATACTGCCCTGGCAATTTAGGGGCCCAAATGTGTGAGAAGAACTTTGCAATCAAAATGTGTAAAAAATGCCCTGCAAAATCCGAAAGGTGCACTTTGGAATATGTGCCCCTTTGCCCACCTTGGCAGCAAAAAAGTGTGACACATCTGGTATCGCCGTACTCAGGAGAAGTTGGGCAATGTGTTTTGGGGTGTCATTTTACATATACCCATGCTGGGTGAGAAAAATATCTTGGTCAAATGCCAACTTTGTATAAAAAAATGGGAAAAGTTGTCTTTTGCCAAGATATTTCTCTCACCCAGCATGGGTATATGTAAAATGACACCCCAAAACACATTCCCCAACTTCTCCTGAGTACGGCGATACCACATGTGTGACACTTTTTTGCTGCCAAGGTGGGCAAAGGGGCGCATATTCCAAAGTGCACCTTTCGGATTTCACCGGTCATTTCTTACACATTTTGATTGCAAAGTTCTTCTCACACATTTGGGCCCCTAAATTGCCAGGGCAGTATAACTACCCCACAAGTGACCCCATTTTGGAAAGAAGACACCCCAAGGTATTCTGTGAGGGGCATGGTGAGTTCCTAGAATTTTTTATTTTTTGTCGCAAGTTAGTGGAATATGAGACTTTGTAAGAAAAAAAATAAAAATAAAAAATCATCATCATTTTCCGCTAACTTGTGACAAAAAATAAAAAGTTCTATGAACTCACTATGCCCATCAGCGAATACCTTAGGGTGTCTACTTTCCGAAATGGGGTCATTTGTGGGGTTTTTCTACTGTCTGGGCATTGTAGAACCTCAGGAAACATGACAGGTGCTCAGAAAATCAGAGCCGTTTCAAAAAGCGGAAATTCACATTTTTGTACCATAGTTTGTAAATGCTATAACTTTTACCCAAACCATTTTTTTTTTGCCCAAACATTTTTTTTTTATCAAAGACATGTAGAACTATAAATTTAGCGAAAAATTTATATATGGATTTCGTTTTTTTTGCAAAATTTCACAGCTGAAAGTGAAAAATGTCATTTTTTTGCAAAAAAATCGTTACATTTTGATTAATAACAAAAAAAGTAAAAATGTCAGCAGCAATAAAATACCACCAAATGAAAGCTCCATTAGTGAGAAGAAAAGGAGGTAAAATTCATTTGGGTGGTAAGTTGCATGACCGAGCGATAAACGGTGAAAGTAGTGTAGTGCCGAAGTGTAAAAAGTGGCCTGGTCATGAAGGGGGTTTCACCTAGCGGGGCTGAAGTGGTTAAGGAGAAGGGTGATGACCGTGCTGGAGATATTCCTGGACTCCCCTCATCTCCCGTGAGTGCCGAATCCGTGACGACAATCGGTAAGATCGTTCCGATTATCCCGTGTGTAACAGACCCAGTGACATTGAGCAGGCGGCAGTTGCCACCCGCTGGGTCGGTGGGTGATATGTCACCGAGGCTAGAAACTGTCTCAAAAGTGTGTGACCATATGAAAAGTAATATAATGCTTAGTGTACGGGACAGTCATGCGGTTAATAAGAACTGTCCGATGGTTCTCACTGAGTGTGAGACTGCGGTGAGAACTGGGACTTATGGACTTGCTGGGAGAACTACCCTCACGCATGAAGGACTGTTGGGCTATGGTTTCCCGTTGTTCCGTGACTTGTGGGGAAGTGGAAACACTTCTGCAGTCAGTGATGAAACTCCTGCAGAACTGGTACCTAATCCTTTAAGTGAAGTGACCATTAGAGACAATGGTGCCGATAAGGTGCAAGGTGATTGTGCCAGGTTGGCGGAAATGCGTAATGAAAGGGGGATGTCATGTGAAATATCTGATGTTGATAACATGTCTTTTCCGTTGCAGGCTGTGGTCAGGGGAGAAGCGCCCCCTGGTGGTAAAAATGTAAATGATGAAGCTTTATTTTCTTCATCTGCTATTATTCATGAAGAACTTTATGACTTGATCAGGAGGTTTGAAGAATTGCATATAAGTAATGTGAACCAGGCACCTGAAAGAGAGCCTGAGCAAGTGCAGGTGGTTCTCACTGAGGGGGAGTCTCCAGTGAGAACTGGGTATTGTGGACCTGATGTTACAAATATGTTCTTATATGATGTGATGTTGGGTTGTGATAACGTTTCGTTGTTATGGGGCAAGGTAGACACTTCTGCAGATAGTGACGAAACTCCTGCAGAACCTGTACTTGCCCGTGTAAATGAAGGCCTAAGGGAGCTGCACATTGACTGCCATGGGGAAAGAATACTGCCTATTGAAAACCATGGTGCTGATAAGAAACATGTGAATGATGCAGAAGTGCAGATAAATGTTGTGAGTACTGAGTGGAGCAATCCTACTCTGGTGAACATGCAAGAAAGGGTAGCAGTCCTAGAGGGAGTATCACAAGTACCAGAGGTGGACATGCAGTCTCCACAGTGTTTTATGGTCCATAAAGTAATGTCCCAGGTAGGGATTAACTCGGCAGTGCCCCTAGAAGTCAGCGTTTATAATGACACCAGTGACATAGGCGATATATGCGCTGTGGCCATTAGCAACTCCGAGAAGGAAGCTACCAAGTCAAGGTATTGCAAAATTCAGGTAGTCACTAGTAGAGACCAGACAACAGTTATACCTGACGTGACGAGAGCTGAGTGGGGAGATGGCAGCCTAGTGTCTGAGACCCATACCCAGGCAGGGGTAGATGACCGGACGCGTCAGTACAGCTGCAATCCTGAAGATTTTTCTCTCTCCACACAGTCCCTAGATATGATAGAGAAGGGACTAGATGTCTTCACAGAGTCACCGAAGAAGACTGCAGTAGATACAAACAAAGTGCTTAAAGAGACCCTGCGTGGAACCCCCACAGGGTGGCCAAAAGAGAATGGTGATATTCCTACATCGGCTGCAGCAGAGCCAAGTGAAGAGCATCTGGAACAGGAGACACTCTCCTTGGCTCGATCCCTTGAAGAAGTGCTTGAGGAGCGAGATAAATGTGAGAGGCTGAACAGACAACTCACAGCAGGGATGGAAGATCTCATGAGCTCAAAGGATGATGTCAGGAAGAACGTCTATGAGTTGAAGAAGTCTAAGCCAGAGCCTGTTAAGAATGGGTCTGGAGATGGTGGCGCCGTAGGGCCGACCGAGGTGGAGAAGATGGAAAATCTTTCTGCTCACCCAACTGATGGTGCTGATGTGCATGCAGAGGCCAAGAGGCTCATAAGTAGCCAGGACCTGGTCATGAAAGATGTTCCCTCTGCCGTCAGTGCCTTACAGAAAGCCAGCGGTCTGCTGGAGAAGAAATACCAGGAAACAGACGATCAGCATACAGATGGTGTCTACTACTGTGATATGGCTCCACTAGAGCTTAAGCGATTGGGGAACAATATCCTGAGTGAACCTCTAGAGGGTTTGCCAGAGGGCAACGAGTCTGGTGAAGATCCGGATGTCCCCAGTGCCTCCAACCTTGATGAGAAGGAGGAGGCGTTAAGAAGGCAAGGATATGAGGCCAAGTCCGTGAAGGATGAAAAGGATAATAAAGTAAATGGAAACTCCAAAGAAGCTAAGGCAGAGGTCTTAAAATGGGAGAAAACCTTGGATGTCCCAGAGACCAAGGTTAGGGCGGAAAGAGCGACTGTTGAAGTGGGAAAAGCCACTGAAGACGCAGAAGACTCTGAAGTTGGCTCCAAACCTGAAGAAACCCCTACTGAGAATAATGGTAAAGGGGCCCAGATATGTGGAAAAGGAGCGAGACATAAGAAACCTGCTCTGCAGAAGGAGCCCCGCAAGGCAAAAGAGAAGGGGTCTGGACACGACCATGACTGGGACCAGTTCAGTCAAGAGTTGCCGCAGTCCAAGAAAGCACGTGAGGGGCCTGTGCAGAAGCCAGGAAATATAAAAAGACAGTACCTGCTCATGAGAGGGGCAAGAAAATCCCAGAGGCCTTGTCAGCTCTGTAATAAACTCATGAGTGTGACAAACCAAGCACTGATGGCATGGGTCTGGCAAAATAAAGGGAAGCCTCTGACGCGGACCACATCTTCCAGGGGGAAGGTTGAGCCAGGCGATGGCAAGAAAATGCGGATGCCCTGTCACGAGCATCCAGTTGGTACATGTGTTCACCCCCACAGGTTTGAACAGAGGGGGGGGATATGTAGCAATGTGAACATTGAAGTGTTTTCCCCAGGCTCCGGTCCGGGACTTAGGGCATGCTCATGTCCAGGGATCCTATTTAATCCTGCTACTTGTTCTTGGGTGTGTCTCACTCTGGAGAGTGTGCAGACAGAGGCCTGGTGAGGCTCTGTCAGTGTGGTCTCAGATAAGCCAGGCTGAGGGGCCATGAGGCTATGCAATAGCCTGGACTTTGGGGGACTTGCACACAGAAGGCTGCAGTGGCTCTGTGTGGTCTGAGCCAGAAGGGCTGAGAGACCACGATTCCCCAAGAGACCCTGGTGTGGGAGCAGCCTGGAGGCTGCTGAAGGTTGGGCTGGGAAAGCCGCATCTCATCACAGGTGTGAACTGTGCTACGCTTTAGGTGAGTCAGGGAAACCTATGTGTTTAGTTAGGGCCCAGACGGGCAAGGTATTTTATTTTGGCTTTGTGTGTTTTTGCTTTATGCCGTGTGCCACAATAAAGCACAGTTTGGCCCCTAAATCCTGGTTTCTGTGAAGAAGTGTGTGTTTGCAACCCCTGGAAAAGAGCTAATCCCCTACAACAGCTAATTCAAAGTAGTGTATGGTTAATGTTTTTGTACCAACATACTGTAGGGTTCTTGAAATAAAATACACAAGTTTTCAGCTAGAGATGAAATTTGTTAAAATTTGACCTGAATTGCACAGATTTCCCAGAAAAGTCATGTATGACACTCTAAGGACTCCTAGTACTGAATCTAAGCCCTTTCAAGCGCTTTAAAGGGGTTCTCTGAGAATAAAGCCTTTTTACATGATGGCCATAGCCTGCCTTCATAAATAGATTCAAAGTTAACTTACCTGCTCCCTGCCTCTCTGGTCCTCCACTATTACTTCTGCATGCCCATGTTCTGGTCCCTGGTCTGTTTATATCTGGCGGTGCATGGGCATGGTCACATGCTCTGCTGCAAACAACTGTCATCAGTGACATGCTGCTTGTGGCAACATCACTGTTAAAGCCAGTTAAGACTGCAATGAGCAGTTGAAACGTTGCAGAGGGACAATAAAGTGGGTCTTTTCACCTTCAATATACTGGAGTGCTGCCTCTTTTTTGGAGAATTATAACTACTGATGACTGCTTTGTCCATGGTCTGAGGAATTGCACCTGGATTTACAACAGAGTGCTGCTGTTTTTCTTTGTTGGATATATATATATATATATATATATATATATATATATATATACATACATATTAGAAAAAAAGGATACAAAAACACAGCACATGCTGTTCTTGTATCCTGCACAGTCCAGTAAAAAAACAGTATATGTTTTGTGTTGTTCTTTACAATAGAACTCTATGGGGAACGGATGCCACTGTATGGCATGAGTCTGAGGCATCCATTTAACGTATATGTTTTTTGTATCCGTTAAACGGACAGGAAAAAACGCGAACCCACCTTTTTCAAACTTTTTTTTTTCACTTACCATATTTTTCACCTTATAAGACACACTTGCCCATAAGTTGCATCTAAGTTTTAGAGGAGGAAAATCAGAAAAAATAAAATCATCAGACCTCAGATCCCCAATCAGACCCCCATTGTTAACCAGACCTCCGATCAGACCCCCAATAGGACCTTAAATGTTAATCAGACCTCAGCTCAGACCCCCAATATAAAAAAACTCAGCTTAGACCCCAATGTTAATCAGACCTCAGCTCAGTCCCCCAATCAAACCCCCAGTGTTAATAAATAGGGATGAGCGAACCCGAACTGTATAGTTCGGGTTCGTACCGAATTTTGGGGTGTCCGTGACACGGACCCGAACCCGGACATTTTCGTAAAAGTTCGGGTTCGGAGTTCGTCGCTTTCTTGGCGATTTTTGAAAGGCTGCAAAGCAGCCAATCAACAAGCGTCATACTACTTGCCCCAAGAGGCCATCACAGCCATGCCTACTATTGGCATGGCTGGGATTGGCCAGAGCACCATGTGACCCAGCCTCTATTTAAGCTGGAGTCACATAGCGCCGCCCGTCACTCTGCTCTGATTAGCGTAGGGAGAGGTTGCGGCTGCGACAGTAGGGCGAGATTAGGCAGATTAACTCCTCCAAAGGACTTGATTAACTGATCGATCTGCAGCTGTGGATCATTGAGCTGCTGATACTCAATTGCTCACTGTTTTTAGGCTGCCCAGACCGTTTGTCAGTCACTTTTTTCTGGGGTGATCGGCGGCCATTTTGTGTCTTGTGGTGTGCCAGCACAAGCTGCGACCAAGTGCATTTAACCCTTAATGGTGTGGTTGTTTTTTGGCTAATTCCTACATCAGTGTGAAGCTATCACACCAAGTGCATTTAACCAACAATAGTCTGGTTATTTTTTGGCCATATACTACATCAGGGGCAAGCTGCGCCTGTCACCAAGTGCATTTAACCCTCAATGGTGTGGTTGTTTTTTGGCTAAATCCTACATCAGGGTGAAGCTGTCACACCAAGTGCATTTAACCAGCAATAGTCTGGTTATTTTTTGGCCATATACTACATCAGGGGCAAGCTGCGCCTGTCACCAAGTGCATTTAACCATAAGTAGTGTGGTTGGTCAAGCTGTCACACCAAGTGCATTTAACCATCAATAGTGTGGTTATTTTTTGGCCAAATTCCAGTCTAATTCTGTCAGTAAACCTATACCTGTCACCCAGCGCCTAATTACTAGGCCTCAAATTTATATCCAGCTAAATCTGTCGTTACTGCTGTACTGTTGTGGCTGGGCAAGTTATTTAGTGTCCGTCAAAGCACATTTTTTGTTCTGGGTTGATATACAATTCCCAGTTTAGCAATTTCATAATTTAGTGGTTTCTGCTGTATCAGAGCTATTTGAAATCTAACCCTAAAAGGGTATATCATATTCAAGGTGCACATAGGGTCATTCAGAAAAACTTCACACACCCGCTACTGTGCATTTCCAAGTCTAATTCTGTCAGTAAACCTATACCTGTCACCCAGTGCCTAAATACTAGGCCTCAAATTTATATCCTGCTAAATCTGAGGTTATTGCTGTGGCTGGGCAAGTTATTTAGTGCCCGTCCAAGCACAGTTTTTGTTCTGGGTTGAAATACAATTCCCAATTTAGCAATTTCCTAATTTAGTGGTTTCTGCTGTATCAGGCCTACTTTAAATACATCCCTAAAAGGGTATATCAGAATCAAGGTGCTGATGGGGTCATTCTCAATAACTTCACACACACGCTACTGTGCATATCCGAGTCTAATTCTGTCCGTAAAACGTATACCTGTCACCCAGCGCCTAAATACTAGGCCTCAAATTTATATCCTGCTAAATCTGTCGTTACTGCTGTACTGTTGTGGCTGGGCAAGTTATTTAGTGTCCGTCAAAGCACAGTTTTGTTCTGGGTTGAAATACAATTCCCAATTTAGCAATTTCCTAATTTAGTGGTTTCTGCTGTATCAGGCCTACTTTAAATTTATCCCTAATAGGGTATATAATATTCAAGGTGCACATAGGGTCATTCTGAATAACTTCACACACATTTCCAAGTCTAATTCTGTCAGTAAACCTATACCTGTCACCCAGCGCCTAAATACTAGGCCTCAAATTTATATCCTGCTAAATCTGTCGTTACTGCTGTACTGTTGTGGCTGGGCAAGTTATTTAGAGTCCGTAAAAGCCAATTTTTTGTTCTGGGTTGAAATACAATTCCCAATTTAGCAATTTCCTAATTTAGTGGTTTCTGCTGTATCAGGCCTACTTTAAATACATCCCTAAAAGGGTATATCAGAATCAAGGTGCTGATAGGGTCATTCTCAATAACTTCACACACACGCTACTGTGTATATCCCAGTCTAATTCTGGGATATACACAGTATACCTGTCACCCAGCGCCTAAATACTAGGCCTCAAATTCATAGTCAGCTAAATCGGTGGTTACTGCTGTGCCTGTATTAGTGTAATATGGTATCTAAATAGATAGCCAGATAGTGTTAGGTGTCTGTAAAAAAAAAAGGCCTGAATTTGAATTCAATACATTGGGCCAAATAATATTTTTGTTGTTGTGGTGAACGATAACAATGAGGAAAACATCTAGTAAGGGACGCGGACGTGGACATGGTCGTGGTGGTGTTAGTGGACCCTCTGGTGCTGGGAGAGGACGTGGCCATTCTGCCACATCCACACGTCCTAGTGTACCAACTACCTCAGGTCCCAGTAGCCGCCAGAATTTACAGCGATATATGGTGGGGCCCAATGCCGTTCTAAGGATGGTAAGGCCTGAGCAGGTACAGGCATTAGTCAATTGGGTGGCCGACAGTGGATCCTGCACGTTCACATTATCTCCCACCCAGTCTTATGCAGAAAGCGCACAGATGGCGCCTGAAAACCAACCCCATCAGTCTGTCACATCACCCCCATGCAGGGAAACTGTCTGAGCCTCAAGTTATGCAGCATTCTCTTATGGTGTTTGAAGACTCTGCTGGCAGGGTTTCCTAAGGGCATCCACCTAGCCCTTCCCCAGCGGTGGAAGACATAGAATGCACTGACGCACAACCACTTATGTTTCCTGATGATGAGGACATGGGAATACCACCTCAGCAAGTCTCTGATGATGACGAAACACAGGTGCCAACTGCTGCGTCTTTCTGCAGTGTGCAGACTGAACAGGAGGTCAGGGATCAAGACTGGGTGGAAGACGATGCAGGGGACGATGAGGTCCTAGACCCCACATGGAATGAAGGTTGTGCCACTGACTTTCACAGTTCGGAGGAAGAGGCAGTGGTGAGACCGAGCCAACAGCGTAGCAAAAGAGGGAGCAGTGGGCAAAAGCAGAACACCCGCCGCCAAGAGACTCCGCCTGCTACTGACCGCCGCCATCTGGGACCGAGCACCCCAAAGGCAGCTTCAAGGAGTTCCCTGGCATGGCACTTCTTCAAACAATGTGCTGACGACAAGACCCGAGTGGTTTGCACGCTGTGCCATCAGAGCCTGAAGCAAGGCATTAACGTTCTGAACCTTAGCACAACCTGCATGACCAGGCACCTGCATGCAAAGCATAAACTGCAGTGGAGTAAACACCTTAAAACCAAGGAAGTCACTCAGGCTCCCCCTGCTACCTCTTCTGCTGCTGCCGCCTCGGCCTCTTCTGCTGCTGCCGCCTCGGCCTCTTCCTCCGCCTCTGGAGGAACCTTGGCACCTGCCGCCCATCAAACAGGGGATGTACCACCAACACCACCACCACCTCCGTCACCAAGCATCTCAACCATGTCACACGGCAGCGTTCAGCTCTCCCTCTCACAAACATTTGAGAGAAAGCGTAAATTCCCACCTAGCCACCCTCGATCCCTGGCTCTGAATGCCAGCATTTCTAAACTACTTGCCTATGAAATGCTGTCATTTAGGCTGGTGGACACAGACAGCTTCAAACAGCTCATGTTGCTTGCTGTCCCACAGTATGTTGTTCCCAGCCGCCACTACTTCTCCAAGAGAGCCGTGCCTTCCCTGCACAACCAAGTATCTGATAAAATCAAGTGTGCACTGCGCAACGCCATCTGTAGCAAGGTTCACCTAACCACAGATACGTGGACCAGTAAGCACGGCCAGGGACGCTATATCTCCCTAACTGCACACTGGGTAAATGTAGTGGCAGCTGGGCCCCAGGCGGAGAGCTGTTTGGCGCACGTCCTTCCGCCGCCAAGGATCGCAGGGCAACATTCTTTGCCTCCTGTTGCCACCTCCTCCTACTCAGCTTCCTCCTCCTCTTCTTCCACCTGCTCATCCAGTCAGCCACACACCTTCACCACCAACTTCAGCACAGCCCGGGGTAAACGTCAGCAGGCCATTCTGAAACTCATATGTTTGGGGGACAGGCCCCACACCGCACAGGAGTTGTGGCGTGGTATAGAACAACAGACCGACGAGTGGTTGCTGCCGGTGAGCCTCAAGCCCGGCCTGGTGGTGTGCGATAATGGGCGAAATCTCGTTGCAGCTCTGGGACTAGCCGGTTTGACGCACATCCCTTGCCTGGCGCATGTGCTGAATTTGGTGGTGCAAAAGTTCATTCACAACTACCCCGACATGTCAGAGCTGCTGCATAAAGTGCGGGCCGTCTGTTCGCGCTTCCGGCGTTCACATCCTGCCGCAGCTCGCCTGTCTGCGCTACAGCGTAACTTCGGCCTTCCCGCTCACCGCCTCATATGCGACGTGCCCACCAGGTGGAACTCCATCTTGCACATGCTGGACAGACTGTGCGAGCAGCAGCAGGCCATAGTGGAGTTTCAGCTGCAGCACGCACGGGTCAGTCGCACTGCAGAACAGCACCACTTCACCACCAATGACTGGGCCTCCATGCGAGACCTGTGTGCCCTGTTGCGCTGTTTCGAGTACTCCACCAACATGGCCAGTGGCGATGATGCCGTTATCAGCGTTACAATACCACTTCTATGTCTCCTTGAGAAAACACTTAGGGTCGATGATGGAAGAGGAGGTGGCCCAGGAGGAGGAGGAGGAAGAGGGGTCATTTTTAGCACTTTCAGGCCAGTCTCTTCGAAGTGACTCAGAGGGAGGTTTTTGGCAACAGCAGAGGCCAGGTACAAGTGTGGCCAGCCAGGGCCCACTACTGGAGGACGAGGATGAGGAGGAGGTGGAGGAGGATGAGGATGAAGCATGGTCAAAGCGGGGTGGCACCCAACGCAGCTCGGGCCCATCACTGGTGCGTGGCTGGTGGGAAAGGCAGGACGATGACGATACGCCTCCCACAGAGGACAGCTTGTCCTTACCCCTGGGCAGCCTGGCACACATGAGCGACTACATGCTGCAGTGCCTGCGCAACGACAGCAGAGTTGCCCACATTTTAACGTGTGCGGACTGCTGTGTTGCCACCCTGCTGGATCCACGGTACAAAGACAATGTGCCCACCTTACTTCCTGCACTGGAGCGTGATAGGAAGATGCGCGAGTACAAGCGCACATTGGTAGTCGGGCTACTGAGAGCATTCCCAAATGTCACAGGGGAACAAGTGGAAGCCCAAGGCCAAGGCAGAGGAGAAGCAAGAGGTCGCCAAGGCAGCTGTGTCACGGCCAGCTCCTCTGAGGGCAGGGTTAGCATGGCAGAGATGTGGAAAAGTTTTGTCAACACGCCACAGATAACTGCACCACCACCTGATACGCAATGTGTTAGCAGGAGGCAACATTTCACTAACATGGTGGAACAGTACGTGTGCACACCCCTCCACGTACTGACTGATGGTTCGGCCCCATTCAACTTCTGGGTCTCTAAATTGTCCACGTGGCCAGAGCTAGCCTTTTATGCCTTGGAGGTGCTGGCCTGCCCGACGGCCAGCGTTTTGTCTGAACGTGTATTCAGCACGGCAGGGGGCGTCATTACAGACAAACGCAGCCGCCTGTCTACAGCCAATGTGGACAAGCTGACGTTCATAAAAATGAACCAGGCATGGATCCCACAGGACCTGTCCATCCCTTGTGAAGATTAGACATTAACTACCTCCCCTTAACCATATATTATTGTACTCCAGGGCACTTCCTCATTCAATCCTATTTTTATTTTCATTTTACCATTATATTGCGAGGCTACCCAAAGTTGAATGAACCTCTCCTCTGTCTGGGTGCCGGGGCCTAAATATATGCCAATGGACTGTTCCAATGTTGGGTGACGTGAAGCCTGATTCTCTGCTATGACATGCAGACTGATTCTCTGCTGACATGAAGCCAGATTCTCTGTTAAGGGACCTCTCTCCTCTGCCTGTGTGCTGGGCCTAAATATATGCCAATGGACTCTTGCAGTGGTGGCTGACGTGAAGCCTGATTCTCTGCTATGACATGCAGACTAATTCTCTGCTGACATGAATACAGATTCTCTGTTACGGGACCTCTCTCCTCTGCCTGTGTGCTGGGCCTAAATATATGACAATGGACTGTTGCAGTGGTGGCTGACGTGAAGCCTAATTCTCTGCTATGACATGCAGACTAATTCTCTGCTGACATGAAGACAGATTCTCTGTTACGGGACCTCTCTCCTCTGCCTGTGTGCTGGGCCTAAATATATGACAATATATGTGTATTAGCTTGGTGGACGTTAAGCTAAGGTTTTGTGTCATCGTTACTTACACAATCTTGCATAAATCATTGGCAGGTTCGGACCCTCTATATCTGTCTTATTTAGCTTGTTTTTCAACAGGATTCTGGTATGTTTATTCACCAGCTGGTGGTTGCCATGCATTGGCACTTCTCTTTCATTGCGTGCACCTGACATTGAGTGGATATTTTAACGAAAGGGAGGTCTAAATCACTGTACGTTATGTCTCTCGTTAGACGTCTATTTCAGCTCTCTCTGCTACATGATTTTCATTACTGTTGCTCCCATGTCCGAGGCTCACAGAACGTGGCGGCTGATGCGTTGTCACGGGCTAACTTCTCCCGTTTTTCGCAGGTGATGCCAGAAGCAGACGACATAGGGGCCACAGTTCCTCCCTACGTGGCTAACTTGTCATCTGGATATGGCACACTGCCTAGTAGCCAGGTCACTGTCAGTTAATACGGCTAGGAGTTATAGCACAGGTTGCCCTTTGTTGGATTTTCAAGATAAATATCCTCAGAGGGATGTTAGTTTGGTAGCATATATATTGGCGTTCATTGGCTACTGTCACTCAGAATATGCACATCTTATAACACTGTCCGGTCTTATCTGGCCTGGGTTCAACATTTCACCGCCCTTAGTTATCCTGATAGTGGGTCCTTGTTTACCGCCCATGTCATAAGTCGCCTTGAGGGGTTTAGAGGAGAAACTCCCGGAAGGCTTACCACGCAGAGAGGGTATTACCGGTAAAGTCTTTCGAGATTTGTCCGATATGTTGGATAGAGACCCTTTTGGGGTCCTCCCTAGTCTGGTGCTCAAAGCTGCTGTCTACCTTGCATTTTATGGCTTCATGAGACCCGGCGAGTTCACTCATACTAGCACTAATAGCAAGTTCATCAGCCTCAGCCAGTTGAGTCAGACTCCTGACGGTTTTGTGTTGTCGTTGCCAGTTACCAAGACTTCTCAGACAGGTCCCCCCCACTCAGGTTACTTTTCTCCCGACTTCCAATTCCTGGTGCCTGGTACAGGTTCTTCAACAGTTACTGATCACCTTAGCTGACCGAGACCCCGAAAGTTCATTGTTGCCTTTTCCCATTGCACCTCTCACTACCTCTCAGTTTGTGGCGCATGTTCGCATTTTTGTGTCTAATTTAGGCTTAAATCCTACTTCAGTGTCGGGGCACTCTTTCAGGATAGGAGCTGCTTCAGCTGCCTCCAGAAACAAGGTCCCGGCTCACGTTATCCATAAGTTTGGTCGATGGTGCTCCTCTTGTTTTAGTAGATAAATTCCGCAGCCTAAACGTGAGATGTTGTCGGTGTTTCAGAAGTTGGTTATGTGATACTGTTGGTAATAAACTTGCTACTCCGCAGTTGTGGTGTTTTGCCCTCTGCCCTCTTTCAGGTGTCCCTCCTATGCAGCGGTTATGGCACAAATCAAGCTGCAGTTAGTTAGATAGGTGGGTGGGGGGTTGTCCAGGGGCTCATCTTTCCTACATGGCCCTGACGACAATTAAATACATACCTGTTCCATTTACTCACGACCGTCCCGCAGCCGTCATCCTGCTTAAAGGTCTGGCGCGAAATCTCACGCTGCCCGATATAACGTCATCACATCAGCCGGTATGGTGACATCATACGTCACCGTGCACAGGATTTCGGCCAAAATCTTCCGGCCAGTCGCAAGCAAATGGATTAAGTACTGTAAGTATTTTTTTTTCAGTTTTTGTACACTATTTCAGTCTAAAGGCTTCATGGCAAATCAAATTTATCCTTAAATTTGTATTGAAGTCCACTTAGTGGACTTCAATTCACTCATCACTAGATATAATATCAAATAGAATGTTTCCACCGACCACAAAGGCAGGAAGTAGGTAGCTTTGGCACCACTTAACACATAAAACAGCAAGGTGAAACAAACCCTTTAAATGAATAAATAGTAAGATGTACACTTTTAAGATTCATCAGGCAGACACAGTTTTATTTGCGATTATGTCTAGACAAGGTACACTTTACAGGGCTTTGTATTAGAGGTGAAGCTCAGAGCACTAGAAAAAAAATGAAGAAATTACTGATGCACTGAATGTTAGATCTTAAAACAATCTCATGTTAAAAGGTGGACATTCATGTTAATGTTCAATTCTGTCTTCTATTGAGCTAAAATTTTGAGATACTTACACAAGCAATATACCAGATTTTATGTGAAGATCTCCATTCATATTCATTTCCTTCATTGTCACGTCACTGACACAGGCCCATGAATAGCTTCATTAAAAACGTTAATGTGCATTACACTCTACTTAACCGTTTAAAAAGTGGTTGCTTTATGTTATTTTGACCAAGATCTCACCGCTGACAGTAATGCATTCTGAATGTCTTCTACTTTGTACGTAAAGTAATTACTGTGCATCCTTTTGAAAGTATGCATAAAATATTTTGATGGGATTTTACCTTTTCCTCATTTAATGCTAATAAATGTTAAGCAAGTGCCTTTAGGATGGCGGCATCTTCAGATAAGCTGTTTCACAAAGCAATTGTTCTAATCTTATAACTGAATCAAGTAGCATGACCCATCCCAGGTGATTTGAATGAAACTTTAAGAACCACAAACGAGGCATGAAAATCCTTACTCTAGATTTAAGCGTCAAGATTAAGTCTTACGTTTTGTCACTGCAAGCTCTTTGGTTTAGTTTGCATGATTTGTCTACTTCCATAAGGAATTCTTTACAGTATATTAATTTGAGGATTCTGAATTGTGGGGCCTGAATTTACCCAGTATCATCATGTCTAAAACTTGTTCCTATTAAATACAAACCGGATTCCCAAAAAGTTTGGACACTAAACAAATTGTGAATAAAAACTGAATGCAATGATGTGGAGATGTGGCAAATGTCAATATTTTATTTGTAATAGAACGTAGATGACAGATCAAACGTTTAATCCGAGTAAATGTATCATTTTAAAGGAAAAATATTTGATAAAAATTTTCACGGTGTAAACAAATCCCCAAAAAGTTGGGACAAGTAGCAATAAGAGGCTGGAAAAAGTAAATTTGAGCATAACGAAGAGCTGGAAGACCAATTAACACTAATTAGGTCAATTGGCAACATGATTGGGTATAAAAAGAGCTTCTCAGAGTGGCAGTGTCTCTCAGAAGCCAAGATGGGTAGAGGATCACCAATTCCCACAATGTTGCGCAGAAAGATAGTGAAGCAATATCAGAAAGGTGTTACCCAGCGAAAAATTGCAAAGACTTTGCATCTATCATCATCAACTGTGCATAACATCATCCGAAGATTCAGAGAATCTGGAACAATCTCTGTGCGTAAGGGTCAAGGCCGTAAAACCATACTGGATGCCCGTGATCTCCGGGCCCTTAAACGACACTGCACCACAAACAGGAATGCAACGGTAAAGGAAATCACAGAATGGGCTCAGGAATACTTCCAGAAACCATTGCCAGTGAACACAATCCACCGTGCCATCCGCCGTTGCCAGCTGAAACTCTATAGTGCAAAGAAGAAGTCATTTCTAAGCAAGATCCACAAGCTCAGGCGTTTTCACTGGGCCAGGGATCATTTAAAATGGAGTGTGGCAAAATGGAAGACTGTTCTGTGGTCAGACGAGTCACGATTCGAAGTTCTTTTTGGAAATCTGGGACGCCATGTCTTCCAGACCAAAGAGGACAAGGACAACCCAAGTTGTTATCAACGCTCAGTTCAGAAGCCTGCATCTCTGATGGTATGGGGTTGCATGAGTGCGTGTGGCATGGGCAGCTTGCATGTCTGGAAAGGCACCATCAATGCAGAAAAATATATTCAGGTTCTAGAACAACATATGCTCCCATCCAGACGTCATCTCTTTCAGGGAAGACCCTGCATTTTTCAACAAGATAATGCCAGACCACATTCTGCATCAATCACAACATCATGGCTGCGTAGGAGAAGGATCCGGGTACTGAAATGGCCAGTCTGCAGTCCAGATCTTTCACCTATAGAGAACATTTGGCGCATCATAAAGAGGAAGGTGCAACAAAGAAGGCCCAAGGCAATTGAACAGTTAGAGGCCTGTATTAGACAAGAATGGGAGAGCATTCCTATTTCTAAACTTGAGAAACTGGTCTTCTCGTTCCCCAGACGTCTGTTGAGTGTTGTAAGAAGAAGGGGAGATACCACACAGTGGTGAAAATGGCCTTGTCCCAACTTTTTAGGGATTTGTTGACACCATGAAATTCTGATTCAACATATTTTTCCCTTAAAATGGTACATTTTCTCAGTTTAAACTTTTGTTCCGTGATTTATGTTCTATTCTGAATAAAATATTAGAAGTTGGCACCTCCACATCATTGCATTTAGTTTTTATTCACGGTTTGTATAGTGTCCCAACTTTTTTGGAATCCGGTTTGTAGTTAATAGAAAAGATGAACACAGTACTCATAATGTTGTGACCATTTGTCAACAATGTTGAAACCATCTATTTAGTTCCTTGGGTCGATTGGGAATTTAAAGTAGCCAATTTACCGGTGCTATAAATTGGAAGCAGCCAGGCCCAACTCAAGTAGGTGAGATCCACAAACTATTGGCCTTGACCTCACTGGTGGTAGATTGGGCCAGTACACATATACAATGTAATATCCCCTTAACGAGGTTATCCAACACCTATAATGCCCCCCAAAAAGCCTGGGCACCTCATACTGATTATACTTACCCCATTCCCTGGCTCTTGCGTTGCTCCTGATGCTTGCATGGCTGCCGCTGCATCTCCCTTCATGCGGATAAAAACATCCAGTGATGGGGCAGCCAATAACAGGCCACAACGGGGGATGAGCCTTCCTAGCATCAACTGTGACACCAGGGAGCTCATTCCAATCACTGCCTGCTATTGGCTGCATGACGGGGATATGCAGTGCCGGCCGCGTCGGTATCAGGAGCGACACGGGTTCCAGGGAGTGCGGTAAGTATAACTGCATGAGGTGCCTGGAGATTTTGTGGGGCATTATAGGTGTCGGATAACCCTTTAAGGTAATAGAACAGATGTCTCTCTGATATGCAGCTCCATAGTTATATATGGAGCACCCAAAATCCCTGTTACTATACACACTGCCCCCATTAAGGTGCCTATTGTGGATTAAATGATTCAGAGATGCTTGGTCATCACCATGGTGACCAAGGGGTACACCCCAAAAAACACACTTACAGTACAGATTGTTCAGGAAACTACCAGCTATACTGCTATGAAGCAATATTTGCTTGCAAAATGGGAAAGTTGACAACCTTAAGACCAATGATAAGCATAAACCTATTAACCAGTAGTAGGAGCACAGTTATATTATTGTATGTATATAGTGTGCCTATCCGTATTACAATATATCTCGAAGTGGGAGTAGACCCACTGTGTCACTTGAACAGATTTAGCTTGGAGCTCCTCCTAAGGGTATTGTCTAAGTTGCTTTGCAGGGTGTTCCCTGTTCCCTATTCCAGGGATCTGGAATTTGCTGCAGAGGAACCACCAGGCTGTTTGGAGTAGTCCATTCAAGTGACTGCTGACACAAGAGGATCAGGAGACATTGGTGCAGGGCACCAAAGGATCAGGCAACAATCATTGTCAGGGACATGCCAAGGTCAGGGCAGGCAGAGTATCTGCAATCCAATAAACAGGCTGAGATGGGTGGGGGGCAGTTCAGGGTCAGAACAGAGGAAAGGCAGAGGTCAGGTATATGAAACAAACACAGCACACCTTAGCAGGAAACTTGTAAACTAGAACTTATTACTCGGGCACCTTCTCTTAGAAAGGTACCTAAAGCACCTCAGAATAAACAGCCAGTGGCTGGGTAATATTAGAGTGTGTCCTCCCTAATAACCAGAAGGAGTGTGCATGCCCTATAGGCAGAAAGAGGCATTATGGCAGGAAGCTGGCCTTAACCTGCATGTATAAAGCATGCTATTCCGGTGGATAGGACTGTTAGGCAGGAAGAGGAAGACACCTGCAGGACCAAGTCACAGACGCCCTGCAGCTATGGATTGGGTGAGCAAGGTGGCGGCTACACCTATCAGCAGGAGAGGAACGGAGGTGGGCATGGACAATAACTTATGGTAATGTCTATGCAGATTGGAGAGTACTAGTGATATCACATTGTGAAACAGGTTTATGGGTCTTCAGAGACACAGTGGCCTAAAGTGCTGAGTGTGTGTATAGTTTCTTTAGGCGGCAGCAGGCACATGATGTCATAACCTAACCGGCTTTCTCCCTGAAGAGAAAATAGCCAAGCTACTCCTAAGATCATCATAAATAAGTTTATATCAGTCACTGATCCCTGTGGGTTAACAATCTAATGTCCCTATCTGAGGAACACAAGGTCAGTAACATAAGTAGAAATACCACTAGACATTAGGCAAACAATATCCTACACTATGAAGTCTGTTTATACTAGTAGGATAGATACAATATACTGTATATCCTGTCAGATCTTGTAATGCAATGCATAGTATTCACTTAGGCAACAATGCTTCCGATCCATAAGGTCTGCTGCTATGGATCCTATGCTCATATAATAATAAAAATATAGAAATGTAGGGTCAATAAAGTTGTTTTATTCTGTCATTTTATGACAGTAAGCATATTACAGTTGATAAAAGTAATACAGAGGTACATATATCACTGAGGGCAATATCCTAAAACATAACTTAGTAGTTATGTAAAACAGAGGTACCCATGTTTCACTATGTATGAATATTTATCCTTATACAACATTTCCAACTGGGCTGTTATTGAAAAAGACCTGCTGGCTGTCACGCACATAGTACTTTGATTCATCCTCTGTCTTATCTTAATCCCTTCATGAATCTGCAATTTTCCGTTTAATTTTACTACACCCTTTGCCAAAGCCATAACTTTTATTAGGATTTATTTTTTTTAAAGAAAAAGCTATACCTTTGAAATGGCACCATCTTTAAAGTTCCAACTTCTGCTGGTCAGGAAGGCGTCACAAATGCTTCATGAAGAGAAAATATTTCCCTGATTCCTTTAAACATATTATAGACACAAAAATAATGATGTATTAGACAGAACGATCGAAAGGTAGGTGGACAGTGGCAGTGATGAGCGGCAGGGGACATATTCAAATTTGCTATATTTCGTTGAATATTCGCAAATTTGAATATTCGTTATATTCTACGATTTTTTTACTTGAAAAATCGGCACGGTAATGATTGTGTAATATGCAAATTTTTGTAAAGCAAATTTTATTGCAAATTTTTCAACTTACAACTATTAGACAAAGAAAATTATAGCAGTATATTAGCTAAATTGCTCTATATTAATTTTTTTCCCCCGAATATTCGCTATATTGCTACAACTTCGTTTTTTCAAATATTCGTAATATTCTAAAACTAGAATATATAGCAATATAGTGAATATTCGAGAAAAAAAACAAATATAGAGTAATTTAGCTAATATAGTGCTATAATCTTCTTTGTCTAACTATATATAAAAAAAGATTATAGCACTATATTAGCTATATTGCGCTATATTATTTTTTTTTTTTTCGAATATTCGCTATATTGCTATAACTTCATTTTTTAGAATATTCGTAATATTCTAAAACAAGAATATATAGCAATATAGCGAATATTCAAAAAAAAATTTAGAGCAATTTAGCTAATATAGTGCTATAAACTTTTTTTTATAGTTGTACATTTTTTCCAATCTGAACTTCAGATGAGAAAAAAATTACAACTATTAGACAAAGAAGATTATAGCACTATATTAGCTAAATTGCTCTATATTTGTTTTTTTTCGAATATTCACTATATTGCTATATATTCTTGTTTTAGAATATTACGAATATTTGAAAAAAAACAAAGTTATAGCAATATAGCAAATATTCGAGAAAAAAAAACGAATATAGAGCAATTTAGCTAATATAGTGCTATATTCTTCTTTGTCTAATAGTTGTAAGTTGAAAAATTCACAATAAAAATTAGCATTACAAAAATTTGCATTACGAAAAATCGCAAACAACACTACTCCTAAAGTCAAATATACTGCAGCCTTCTCATTGGCCCACAAGCTAGAAGCAGGGAGGGATCATATGTACTGATTAAAAAAAATAAAAAATATTCGAAATTACAAATATATATCACTATATTCAAAATATTGGTGAATTTTCAAAGTACCTATATTCGCAATAAAAATTAAAAATTTGAATATTCGTGATGAACACTACTATCCATGCCTTATTCATCAGGACAAAAGTGTAGTTTTGAACAAAAGCTTTATCCATTTGGGTATGACAACACAATCTGCTGCACTTAAAACCTTATCTGAGATGACACCAGAGGCTGAACAAGAGTACACTGAGATCAAACTGGGCCAGTTCCGGCCACTGTTTCTATCTGCCTGTCTAGAAGTCCATATAGTCAGGGAACACGGTATGCACCAGAGTCTAGTTTTTTTGGATAAACTGTGGCTTTTTACTACCACTATTGGCAGGACAGCTAATGCTGCTACTGATGTTTTCACTGCTACCCTGCTTGAGAAAAGTCACTGGTTTGGTTTACTGATTAATAATTGGTACTAGAAGTATTTTTTCTGTAATTTAAATACGGAACTGCAATTAAATGTCCCTTGCCTTCTACAAACACTGGTATTGACAATTTATAATCGTAATAATGTAGCTTTTTCAGTTGAATGTGTTTGCTATGTTTGCTATAACGGAACGCTATCTTGCAGTAATATACAATGCATTTGAAGGCACAGGTATAATAATTGATTTACTGCATTATAATGTGCTTGCTATAACACTGAACAGTATCTTTCAATAAAAAACACATTCACTAACACAGGTATAATAATGGCATTGTTCAAGTATTGCTATTCCTTTTAGTAATATACAACACATTCAATAACAAAGATATAACAGCAAAGGTATCTTGCAGTAATGTACATGTTTAAAAACACAAGAATAGTAATGGTGTTACTGCGCTCAAATGTGTTTGTGTATTATACAGTGGATATAAAAAGTCTACACACCCCTGTTAAAATATTAGGTTTCTGTGATGTAAAAAAATGATACAAAAATAAATTATTTCAGAACTTTATCCACCTTTAATGTGATCTATAAACTGTACAACTCAATTGAAAAACAAACTGAAATCTTTTAGGTAGAGGGAAGAAAAAATATAAAAATAAAATATTATGGTTGCATAAATGTGCACACTCTTGAACTAATACTTTGTTGAAGCACCTTTTGATTTTATTACAGCACTCAGTCTTTTTAGGTATGAGTCAGCATGGGACATTTTGACTTTGCAAGATTTGCCCACTCTTCTTTGCAAAAGCACTCCAAATCTCTGAGATTGCGAGGGCGTCTCGGGTGCACAGCCCTCTTCAGATCACCCCACAGATTTCAATGGGATTCAGGTCTGGGCTCTGGCTGGGCCATTCCAAAACTTTAATCTTCTTTTGGTGAAGCCATTCCTTTCTTGATTTGGATGTATGCTTTGGGTCATTGTCATGCTGAAATGTGAAGTTCCTCTTCATGTTTAGCTTTCTAGCAGTAGCCCTGAAGGTTTTGTGCCAATATTGACTGGTATTTGGAACTGTTCATAATTCCCTCTAGCTTAACTAAGACCCCAGTTCCAGCTGAAGAAAGACAGCCCCTTGGCATGATGCTGCCACCACCATGCTTCACTGTGGGGATGGTGTTATTTTGGTGATGTGCAGTGTTATTTTTGCGTCAAACATATCTTTTGGAATTATGGCCAAAAAGTTCAACCTTGGTTTCATCAGACCATAACACCTTTTCCCACATGCTTTTGTGAGACTTCAGATGTGTTTTTGCAAAATGTAGCCTGGCTTGGATGTTTTTCTTAGTAAGAAAAGGCTTTTGTCTTGCCACTCTACCCCATAGCCCAGACATATGAAGAATACGGGAGATTGTTGTCACATGTATCACATAGCTAGTACTTGCCAGATATTCTTGCAGCTCCTTTAATGTTGCTGTAGGCCTCTTGGTAGCCTGCCAGACCAGTTTTCTTCTCGTCTTTTCATCAATTTTGGTAATATCACTGTTGTGCCATTTTTTCAGCACTTGATGATGACTGTCTTCACTGTGTTCCATGGTATATCTAATGCTTTGGTTATTCTTTTGTACCTTTCTCCTGACTGATACCTTTTAACCATGAGTTCCATCTGATGCTTTGGAAGCTCTCTGTGGACCATGTTTTTTGCTGTGGGATGTGACTAAGAACATTTCAGGAAAGACCATCTAGAGCAGCTGAACTTTATTTGGGGTTAATCAGAGGCACTATAATTGATGGCATGTGTATGCTGACTCCATGATTTTGAATGTGATTGGTTAATTCTGAGCACAGTTACATCCCCAGTTATAAGAGGGTGTGCACACTTATGCAACAACATTATTTATTTACTTTTTGTTTTCTTCCCTCCACTTTAAATATTTCTGTTTGTTTTTCAATTGAGTGGTATAGTTTATAGGTCACATTAAAGGTAGAAAAAGTTCAGAAATTATTTATCTTTGTCTCATTTTATTACAGCACAGAAACCTTTTAACAGGGGTGTGTATACCTTTTTATATACACTGTATGTGTAAAATGTGTAATAGTATGCAGTGTGTTTAATAACACAGGTATAAGCCTATGAACTGTAGAAAACTTTTCACAAAAAAAAAGATAGATTGTACACAAAAATTAGTTTCTTGAAGGATTTTTAATTCAGAACTTGCCGGCCAGCTGTATAAAACAATTGGGAAAATGAGCAGCCTCTTGTTTTCCCTGAAAAAAAACCTCTAAAATCTACCCTGATAAAACTTTAAAATCTACCCGTTAAGAACTTCTGTGGTGTCTTTAGTGCAACTAGATTGCTTGCATCTGCAACTGTCTGGGAACAGAATGGTGTTTCTTTCCTCTGAGCTTAAGGACTTAACTGCATAATGCCCCCTGATTGACTGATCAGGCTGTCTGTCAACCTCTGAGCCCTCCTCCCCAATTCCTTATAGTGTCATGTGTTCCTTCATCTTCTTCCTCCCTCTGTTTTCCCATAAAAATGGTGCTTGGCATCGTGTTTTAACCAGTTTAATGTGACATCTGAGGGGTTGATGATGAATTTATGATGAAATGCAAATTTCTCAGTGAAATTCAGCGAAGCAGACAAATGGAAGTTTTCTAAACTTTGCTCATCTCTATTGGTGCTATAAAGATGGATTTCACTGAATAAGTCAGTAGCTATAATACATTTTTTATTACATGCAATTACAACAGTATTCAGATCCTGGTTTGAAAAATGTAGAATATTTGTCACCCCTTTAACTGATTGTTGATAAATTATTGCCAAATGGTTTTATGGGCTTCTTATGGCAGATTGTGGTTAACAATCAACCATCAATTTAGCTATACATTTTGAAACCAATACAATTTTTGAACCTGAATGTTCGGGTTCGAGAAGTTCGGCCGAACTTCCCGGAAACGTTCGGGTTCGGGATCCGAACCCGCTCCGAACTTCGTCCCGAACCCGAACCCCATTGAAGTCAATGGGGACCCGAACTTTTCGGCACTAAAAAGGCTGTAAACCAGCCCAGGAAAGGGCAAAAGGGCTGCAAAAGGCAGAAACATGTAGGTAAATCCCCTGCAAACAAATGTGGATAGGGAAATGAATAAAAATAAAAATAAAATAAATAAAAATTAACCAATATCAGATGGAGAGAGGTCCCATAGCAGAGAATCTGGCTTCACGTCACCCACTATTGGAACAGTCCATTCTCAGATATTTAGGCCCCGGCACCCAGGCAGAGGAGAGAGGTCCCGTAACAGAGAATCCGGCTTCATGTCAGCAGAGAATCAGTCTGCATGTCATAGCAGAGAATCAGGCTTCACGTCAGCCACCACTGCAACAGTCCATTGTCATATATTTAGGCCCAGCACCCAGGCAGAGGAGAGAGGTCCCGTAACAGAGAATCTGGCTTCATGTCAGCAGAGAATCAGTCTGCATGTCATAGCAGAGAATCAGGCTTCACGTCACCCAACATTGGAACAGTCCATTGGCATATATTTTGCTGCCGGGGCCTAAATATATGCCAATGGACTGTTCCAATGTTGGGTGACGTGAAGCCTGATTCTCTCCTATGACATGCAGACTAATTCTCTGCTGACATGAAGCCAGATTCTCTGTTACAGGACCTCTCTCCTCTGCCTGGGTGCTGGGCCTAAATATATGACAATGGACTGTTACAGTGGTGGCTGACGTGAAGCCTGATTCTCTGCTATGACATGCAGACTGATTCTCTGCTGACATGAAGCCAGATTCTCTGTTACGGGACCTCTCTCCTCTGCCTGGGTGCTGGGAAGCGCGAACAGACGTCTCGCACTTTATGCAGCAGCTCTGACATGTCGGGGTAGTTGTGAATGAACTTCTGCACCACCAAATTCAGCACATGCGCCAAGCAAGGGATGTGCGTCAAACCGGCTAGTCCCAGAACTGCAACGAGATTTCGCCCATTATCGCACACCACCAGGCCGGGCTTGAGGCTCACCGGCAGCAACCACTCGTCAGTCTGTTGTTCTATACCCCGCCACAACTCCTGTGCGGTGTGGGGCCTGTCCCCCAAACATATGAGTTTCAGAATGGCCTGCTGACGTTTACCCCGGGCTGTGCTGAAGTTGGTGGTGAAGGTGTGTGGCTGACTGGATGAGCAGGTAGAAGAAGAGGAGGAGGAAGCTGAGTAGGAGGAGGTGGCAACAGGAGGCAAAGAATGTTGCCCTGCGATCCTTGGCGGCGGAAGGATGTGCGCCAAACAGCTCTCCGCCTGGGGCCCAGCTGCCACTACATTTACCCAGCGTGCAGTTAGGGAGATATAGCGTCCCTGGCCGTGCTTACTGGTCCACGTATCTGTGGTTAGGTGGACCTTGCCACAGATGGCGTTGCGCAGTGCACACTTCATTTTATCGGATACTTAGTTGTGCAGGGAAGGCACGGCTCTCTTGGAGAAGTAGTGCCGGCTAGGAACAACATACTGTGGGACAGCAAGCGACATAAGCTGTTTGAAGCTGTCTGAGTCCACCAGCCTAAATGACAGCATTTCATAGGCCAGTAGTTTAGAAATGCTGGCATTCAGGGCCAGGGATCGAGGGTGGCTAGGTGGGAATTTACGCTTTTTCTCAAACGTTTGTGAGATGGAGAGCTGAACGCTGCCATGTGACATGGTTGAGATGCTTGGTGATGGAGGTGGTGGTGTTGGTGGTACATCCCCTGTTTGCTGGGCGGCAGGTGCCAACGTTCCTCCAGAAGCGGAGGAAGAGGCCGAGGCAGCAGCAGAAGAAGAGGCCGAGGCGGCAGCAGCAGAAGAGGCCGAGGCGGCAGCAGCAGAAGAGGTAGCAGGGGGAGCCTGAGTGACTTCCTTGTTTTTAAGGTGTTTACTTCACTGCAGTTCATGCTTTGCATGCAGGTGCCTGGTCATGCAGGTTGTGCTAAGGTTCAGAACGTTAATGCCTCGCTTCAGGCTCTGATGGCACAGCGTGCAAACCACTCGGGTCTTGTCGTTGTAGTGTCCCACTAGGTAAAGGTGGGCACTGCACAGGTTAATGTGTTGCATTGCATTAAATGTCGTGTGCTTGTTTTCCCTGTATTATCTGGGTGTCAGGCCTGTCAGGGTGTAATTTAGCCTCCCAGACGTTAGAGGGAGCTGGAGAGCCTTAGTTATATATAGGAAGGCCCAGGCAGGGAAGGAGTTAGTTCATTCCAGGGGACTAGAGGAGTCACTTCGTCCACCTGAAGCTCCTGAGGCTAGGATTAGCTCAGTAGAGACACCCCAGTTGCAGGACCCTACCTCCTGGGAGAAACCCACAGTCATCCACTTTACAAGAGAGGGCGATCCAGGGTAAGCTAAGTGACCCTGATGGGCAGATGAAACTAGAAAGTGCAGCAAGAATCTAATACCTGAGGAGGAAAGTAACCAAGGATTTAAGCCACCCTTTAGGCATCCGGGCCTTGGGAGATAAAGCCAGAGCAGGAGTTCTAGAAAGGACAGTGTACATTGATTCTGAGGAAAGGTACAACCTGCTGCTGAGTGCTTGTGAATTTACCCTCTGCGTATCTTGCATAAATATTACCTGCCATTGTGTGAATAAGCCTACTTGTGGAACTGTGATTGAAAGACTGTACTACTACCTGCTGTACAAAGTTGGATTGTTCAGTAAAGTTACGTTTGGTTCACTATTCTACTTGTGTACCTCCATCATTCCAACAACCAACCGGCGTGCCACCGTCCAAAGGCACTGGCGTCACGAATACCACAGGGACCTTGCCCCAGGCACTCAAAATACCCGTAACATCCAGGGCACCTCATCCACCATCAGGCCTGGTCCCTATATACAGAGTGTGCTCCAGAGGAACCGTGTCTACCTCTCCTTCACTGCCACGCGCCTGCCCAGGGTTCTCCAATATAGTGAGTAACCCTTGATTGCCCATAACCGTGACCTCACTTCGTCTATACCCTGCAGGTCTGGCGTGTTGCATAAATTGGCGTCACGAACAGGATACAAATATTCCTGCGCCATTGCGGATTTAAAAACTGTGTGCTGAAAATTGTCTTAAAGTGACATGCCCCAATTGTTTTATTGAAAATTGCTGGGCCAAAGTGAACTGTAATAATTGCGCTGTGAAGATTGCATTGTATGGACTATTTTTCTGCCGATTTGAGTCACCACTTGCTGTCAGTGAATAGACAGCCATATTGCCCATTTAACCTGATCGGATTACAAGTGCGCCTCGTGGAGCTGTTTGGCGTCAAAAAGAGGACTTTGGCGCGAAAAGAATCAGGCAGAGCCATCGCCCAGCCAACCAGGAAGAAGAACCCCGCCTACCTGAGTCCCGGAGCTACGAGAGGCCGCGCCTACCTGCTGACGCGGTACGCAGGATGTCCGACACCCGTAGCTGCGCATCTCGCGAGACTTGGAGCGAGCACCACCGGAGTAAGTACCGACTTCAAAAACGTTTGCCGGCTTCTCCGCTTACCTTACCGGGAGCTTCCCGACCTCTGCTAGTCACCAACGACTTGTCTGAAAAAAAAAGTTAAAGTTACTGCCATAGCCGCTCCGGTCCGCTCCGCTACATTTAAAGGGCCATACCCACCTAGCAACGCCATGTCCGCAGTCGAGGAAATCGCACAGGCAGCCCCAGTCGTGCCTGCTGAAGTACCCGCAGCCGACTCTGGGGCCCCTGCCGCCGCGGCACCACCAAGCCTGATGCCGCTAACCATGCCGTACTATTTCGGGGCCCCCTGGTTCCCACGTTATTCAGGGGAAGCCCACAAGTTAAAAGACTTTAGGGAACAGATACTGGCTCTGTTCCGGCTTTATCCCATCAATGCTGAGCAGCAAATGGAGATCCTCTTAGCTCAGTTAGAAGGGGCCGCCCGCAGGGAAGTAATGTCATGGCCCCATTCTGAGAAAAATAGCCTGGAACAGATCTTTGAACGTTTGGGCACCACATTTGAAGCCAGAACGGTGTCAGAAGTTAAAATGCGTTTCTTCAGCAGAAAGCAGCAGCCTGGAGAGTCGCTCCGTGATTTTGCCCTGTCCTTACAGGAGACGCTGAGAGCTGTAGTCCAAGTGGATCCTAAAGAAGCTGAGGACCAGGACCGGACTCTTAGAGAGCAATTCATTGCAGGCATAAGTACTGAACATTTAAAGGGCCAGCTACGGATGTTGTCAGCTCAACACCCTCACTGTACATTCTTGGATTTTAAAGAATTGGCCATCAGCATACTAGGCCAGAACCCTGCTCCAGGGCCAGCAACCTTCCCTGAACACCAGGCTTGTCAGCCAAAGACTGTTAATGTGGGGTCTGCAGGAGTCAGTCAAGCCACCCAAGCTCCAGTCACGGATGTAGTGGCAGCACTAATGGAGCAAGTGAACTATCTTACTCTAAGTCTAGAGAAGGTGTGCAAAAAGATAGAGGAGTGGGAGAGACCATTGTTACTAGAAGATGAAGGTCCTTTTCCTCCAAGGCTCCCACCTGCATATGGAGATGTGTATCCAAAAGAGCCTGATGGGCGACCGAAGTACCGGCCCAGAAGTAGAAAACAGCCTGTCTGCCATCACTGCAAGAAATATGGACATACTGAATCAATGTGCTGGAAGTTAAACGGGTAACCCCTGAGTCAGAGGACCGCCCCTCGGGAGGTAGATCAGTAGGTCCAAAGGATCCAAACTGGATGCCTAAGTATGTAGGATCCCGTCCGAAAATTAATATATGTATCAACGGGATACCCTTTGAAGCCCTGTTGGACACCGGGTCACAGGTCACCACCATTCAACGGCCTGCCTTCGACAAGTTCTGGGATCCAAGTCTCCTCACCCAGCCACCAGAGTCCTGGCTAGATATCATCGCTAGCAACGGTAAGCCAGTGAAAGTGCATGGGTATTGGGAACCTACTCTTCAGGTGGGAGAAGCCACCCTGCCACAGCAAGGCGTGATTGTGGTACAAGCCGGAGGTAAAGGAGGACACCCTGTGATCTTAGGGACTAATGTTCTTAAAAATTGTTACTCCGAAGTGCTTGACGCATTGAATCAAACCATATCATCCGCCTCACCTGCTTCCAGAAGAGTTATTCAGAAAACCATTAGTGTGCTGTGCGCTCAACAAAGGTTCGCCAACAAGAAAGGAGAAATTTGCACTGTCCGGATCTGGGATAACCGGCCGGTGATTTTGCCTCCAAATTCCCAGATCATCCTGTGGTGCCGTGCTGTATTAGGGATCCAGGGCCAGGACTATCAAGCCCTAGTGGAACCTATTCCTATTAAGGATCATCCTTTCGTACGAACAGCCAAGAGCATGGTGACCGTGTCTCAAGGTAAAGTGCCTGTTCACGGAGGCGTTCCAGACCGCGCAGAACAGCAGCACCCTTACGGCATCCTGGTGGGAAGAACTACATGTGGGGGACGAATCCACCCCAAAGGAGCAAATAGAGGGAGTCCTGAAGCTGGTGAAGGAGCACCACCAGGCTTTCAGCAAACACTCCACAGACTATGGAGAGGTCAGTGTAATCCAACACACCATACCCACTGGCTCTCACCCTCCTATTAAGGAGAGGCACAGACCCATACCACCTACTACCTATCAGTCTGTGAAAGAGATGATACAAGAGATGAAGGACTCTAATATAATCCGGGACAGCCATAGTCCCTGGGCTGCGCCCCTAGTACTTGTGCGGAAAAAAGATGGCAGCATAAGGTTTTGCGTGGATTACAGGAAAATTAATCAAATCACCCACAAAGATGCATATCCATTGCCACGCATTAAGGAGTCCTTGACTGCCCTGGGGTCGTCAGCCTATTTCTCCACTTTGGACTTAACCAGTGGGTACTGGCAGGTACCCATGGCCCCGGAAGATCGAGAAAAGACTGCTTTCACTACACCTATGGGCCTGTTTGAATTCAATTATATGCCATTTGGACTGTGTAATGCTCCAGGAACGTTCCAGAGGCTGATGGAACGTTGTTTAGGCCATAGGAATTTTGAGACGGTGCTATTATACCTGGATGACGTCATTATACACTCCAAGACGTATGAGGACCATCTAAAGCACCTGGGTGAGGTGTTTCAAGTTCTTGCTAAATATGGCCTCAAAATCAAGCCATCCAAGTGCCACCTGCTGAAACCAGCTGTCAAATATCTCGGGCACATTGTCAGTGCCGAAGGAGTACAGCCTGATCCTGACAAACTTGCTGCTGTCCGTAACTGGCCTACTCCTACGACCGTGAAAGAGGTGAGAAGCTTTCTCAGTTTTGCAGGGTACTATAGGCGATTCATCCCGCATTTCGCACAAATTGCGGATCCCATCCAGGAACTCTTGAGGGGGCATCCAAAAAAGAGCCCAAAGACTCTTATTCCTGTTGAGTGGAATGAAGAGCGGGAAATTGCCTTCCAACTCCTAAAGAAGAAGTTGACTGAACCCCCTGTTCTGGGTTACCCAGATTATCAAAAGCCATTCCACCTCTACACAGATGCCAGTAAAAGAGGCCTGGGGGCCGTGTTGGCTCAAGTGCAAGATAACAAAGAAAGGGTGATTGCCTACGCCAGCAGATCCCTGAAGGGAGCTGAGAAGAACGACCAGAATTACAGTTCTTTCAAGCTGGAGTTTCTTGCCTTGGTGTGGGCTGTGACCGAAAAGTTTAAAGACTATCTCGCTGCCACACCGTTTGTTGCCTTCACGGATAATAATCCCCTGGCGCATCTGAATACAGCCAAATTAGGGGCACTGGAGCAGAGATGGGCCTCCCGCCTGGCCAACTATGATTTTACTGTGAAGTACCGGGCAGGCCGCTCCAATGAGAACGCTGATGCTCTGTCACGACTCCCCACTACAGAAGCCCCAGATGAACCGAAAGATGCCTGGGAAGAGGTGGAGATGCCAGCGTTCTATAATAAATTTACCCAGCAGGATAATATACGTACTGAAGATTCCCCTGCTGCTGATCCTTCCTCATCAGATGGTCCTGAGTCCAGAGGCGATCAAGAAAGATGGATTAAGCTCCAGTCCGAAAGTAGAGTCCTCGGTGAACTGCTTGACTTCCTTACCAGTGGAAAAATCCCCGAGAGGATCCGCAGGAAGAGTGCAGACCCAGAGCTAGTGAGACTGTGGAGACATCGCCATCAACTATTCCTTCAGAAGGGCCTGTTGCTCAGAAGGAGTCTGGATCCAGTGTCCTATGATAGAGTGTATCAAATTCTCCTGCCACGTCGGGATGCCAGCCTGGTGCTGGATATGTATCACAATCAGTCCGGACACTTCGGTGTGCAAAAGACTGAGGCCACCATTCGCAAAAGATTCTATTGGATCGGGATGAGAGAAGATATTGAGAAATGGTGCCGAGAATGCACTGCCTGTGCTGTGGGGCGGACTGAACGCCATGACCAGAGGGCGCCTCTCCATCCCATCGTAAGTAAGGCTCCTTTAGAACTTGTTGCCATTGATCATGTAAAGTTAGAGCCGAGTCGCTCAGGGTATACATATGCCATGACTATAATTGATCACTTCACTAAGTTTGTCGTAGCAGTGCCTGTGAAAGACCTGACAGCCAAGACCACAGCGGAGGCGTTCTGGAAGCATTTCCTGCTGCCCTACGGTTGCCCAGAAAGGATCCTCACCGATCAAGGGTCTGCGTTTGAGTCACAGCTGTTCCATGAGATGTGCCTGCTACACAACTGCCAGAAGGTCCAGACCACCGCTTATCATCTGCAAGGTAACGGACTCTGTGAGAAAATGAATAAGACTCTCATTGAAATGCTGAGAGCAGTACCCCCTGAGACGAGGGGAGATTGGCCTACTCTGTTGCCGCAGCTTATGTACACGTACAACAACACCATCCATTGTTCCATCGGCTACACCCCGTTCTATTTGATGTTCGGCCGACAAGGGAGATTGCCTGCGGACCACTCCCTAGGGGTACAGGTGCCGGATGAGATCAACCCACTGCCCAAGACTGATTGGGTAGTGGAGCACCAAAGGCGTCTTCTTAATGCTAAGGAGATTGTCCAGGAACAGATGGAGATTGTTCGAGAAAGGCAGCAGAAGGACTTTGACCAGACTGCCCATGCGGGACCCCTGGCTCTAGGAGACAAGGTATGGTTGAAAAACAACCACCGGACCAGCAAGTTGGACAGCAAATGGGAAAGGATTCCCTACCTTTATTACTGCCATACCCAATGCTGCGGCCCACATTTACCAGGTCTCCAGGGAAGGAAAAGGTCCCCAAGTTGTTCACAGGAACCGCCTCAAGCCCTGTATAGAAGGAGAACCAGCGGCAGAGGAGATGGAGCCTGAGCCTACCGAGGAAGAGTTGCCGGCTCCACCTATGGACCCTATGCAGGCTGTGGAGAACTTAATCCATGATAAAGAGCCGCTCCACTGGGCCCTCACGCCTTGGTTGAATTTATTGGTTCCTGCTCCTGTTCCTGTTAGCCCTCAGCCTCCTGAAGAAGCTCCAGAGGCAATGGGCTCCTCTGACATTCCTGAAGCCAGGCAGGAAGAATCCCTGCCAGTAAGGAGGTCTACCCGTTCTACCAGGGGGAATCGACCTGTGAGGTTTGTGGACTACATTATGGGCCCAGGTAGCCCCTCACGGGAAACCCCTGTTTAACCATTACAAGCCTGGGTACGGACTCATGTTGTTCTTTGAGCCTCCAAGGACTTATGTTTATTTACTTTTATACGGACTATCCTGGTTTATTGATACGCTGTGCCAGGTCAGCGCCCCTGTTCCCTCACATTATCCTGAGAGAAGAGAACGACGCCCCTTGTCATCACTCCTTTCAGTGCATTTATTAACTGTTAAATTGTTAATGTGGTGAATATTGTATATGCATGTTCTCTGCTGTCTTTCAGGTTGCCGCTTCCAGATGGGCGGACCCTCCATGTTGCGCCGAGGACGGGCAACGTTATAGCGTGGAAGTATGTAGTGTCCCACTAGGTAAAGGTGGGCACTGCACAGGTTAATGTGTTGCATTGCATTAAATGTCATGTGCTTGTTTTCCCTGTATTATCTGGGTGTCAGGCCTGTCAGGGTGTAATTTAGCCTACCAGACGTTAGAGGGAGCTGGAGAGCCTTAGTTATATATAGGAAAGCCCAGGCAGGGAAGGAGTTAGTTCATTCCAGGGGACTAGAGGAGTCACTTCGTCCACCTGAAGCTCCTGAGGCTAGGATTAGCTCAGTAGAGACACCCCAGTTGCAGGACCCTACCTCCTGGGAGAAACCCACAGTCATCCACTTTACAAGAGAGGGCGATCCAGGGTAAGCTAAGTGACCCTGATGGGCAGATGAAACTAGAAAGTGCAGCAAGAATCTAATACCTGAGGAGGAAAGTAACCAAGGATTTAAGCCACCCTTTAGGCATCCGGGCCTTGGGAGATAAAGCCAGAGCAGGAGTTCTAGAAAGGACAGTGTACATTGATTCTGAGGAAAGGTACAACCTGCTGCTGAGTGCTTGTGAATTTACCCTCTGCGTATCTTGCATAAATATTACCTGCCATTGTGTGAATAAGCCTACTTGTGGAACTGTGATTGAAAGACTGTACTACTACCTGCTGTACAAAGTTGGATTGTTCAGTAAAGTTACGTTTGGTTCACTATTCTACTTGTGTACCTCCATCATTCCAACAACCAACCGGCGTGCCACCGTCCAAAGGCACTGGCGTCACGAATACCACAGGGACCTTGCCCCAGGCACTCAAAATACCCGTAACATCCAGGGCACCTCATCCACCATCAGGCCTGGTCCCTATATACAGAGTGTGCCCCAGAGGAACCGTGTCTACCTCTCCTTCACTGCCACGCGCCTGCCCAGGGTTCTCCAATATAGTGAGTAACCCTCGATTGCCCATAACCGTGACCTCACTTCGTCTATACCCTGCAGGTCTGGCGTGTTGCATCGTCAGCACATTGTTTGAAGAAGTGCCATGCCAGGGAACTCCTTGAAGCTGCCTTTGGGGTGCTCGGTCCCAGATGGCGGCGGTCAGTAGCAGGCGGAGTGTCTTGGTGGCGGGTGTTCTGCTTTTGCCCACTGCTCCCTCTTTTGCTACGCTGTTGGCTCGGTCTCACCACTGACCTCTTCCTCCGAACTGTGAAAGTCAGTGGCACGACCTTCATTCCATGTGGGGTCTAGGACCTCATCGTCCCCTGCATCGTCTTCCACCCAGTATTGATCCCTGACCTCCTGTTAAGTCTGCACACTGCAGAAATACGCAGCAGTTGGCACCTGTGTTTCGTCATCATCAGAGACATGCTGAGGTGGTATTCCCATGTCCTCATCATCAAGAAACATAAGTGGTTGTGCGTCAGTGCATTCTATGTCTTCCACCGCTGGGGAAGGGCTAGGTGGATGCCCTTGGGAAACCCTGCCAGCGGAGTCTTCAAACAGCATAAGAGAGTGCTGCATAACTTGTGGCTCAGATAGTTTCCCTGGTATGCATGGGGGTGATGTGACAGACTGATGGGCTTGGTTTTCAGGCGCCATCTGTGCGCTTTCTGAAGAAGACTGGGTGGGAGATAATGTGAACGTGCTGGATCCACTGTCGGCCACCCAATTGACTAATGCCTGTACCTGCTCAGGACGTACCATCCTTAGAACGGCATTGGGCCCCACCAAATATCGCTGTAAATTATGGCGGCTACTGGGACGTGAGGTAGTTGGTACACTAGGACGCGTGGATGTGGCAGAACGGCCATGTCCTCTCCCAGCACCAGAGGGTCCACCACAATAAGAAAAATATTATTTGGCCCAATGTATTGAATTCAAATTCAGGCCTTTTTTTACAGACACCTAACACTATCTGGCTATCTATTTAGGTACCGTATTACACTAATACAGGCACAGCAGTAACGACAGATTTAGCTGGATATAAATTTGAGGCCTAGTATTTAGGCGCTGAGTGACAGGTATAGCTTTACTGACAGAATTAGACTTGGAAATGCACAGTAGCGTGTGTGTGTGAAGTTATTCAGAATGACCCTATGTGCACCTTGAATCTTATATACCCTTTTATGGATAGATTTAAAATAGCTCTGATACAGCAGAAACCACTAAATTAGGAAATTGCTAAATTGGGAATTGTATTTTAACCCAGAACAAAAAATGTGCTTTGACGGACACTAAATAACTTGACCAGCCACAACAGTACAGCAGTAACGACAGATTTAGCTTGATATAAATTTGAGGCCTAGTATTTAGGCGCTGGGTGACAGGTATAGGTTTACTGACAGAATTAGACTTGGAAATGCACAGTAGCGTGTGTGTGAAGTTATTCAGAATGACCCTATGTGCAACTTGAATATTATATACCCTTTTAGGGATAGATTTAAAATAGCTCTGATACAGCAGAAACCACTAAATTAGGAAATTGCTAAATTGGGAATTGTATTTCAACCCAGAACAAAAAATGTGCTTTGACGGACACTAAATAACTTGCCCAGCCACAACAGTACAGTAGTAACGACAGATTTAGCTGGATATAAATTTGAGGCCTAGTATTTAGGCGCTGGGTGACAGGTATAGGTTTACTGACAGAATTAGACTGGGATATGGCCAAAAAATAACCACACTATTGATGGTTAAATGCACTTGGTGTGACAGCTTGACCAACCACACTATTGAGGGTTAAATGCACTTGGTGACAGGCTCAGCTTGCCCCTGATGTAGTATATGGCCAAAAAATAACCAGACTATTGCTGGTTAAATGCACTTGGTATGACAGCTTGACCCTGATGTAGGATTTAGCCAAAAAACAACCATACCATTGAGGGTTAAATGCACTTGGTGACAGGCTCAGCTTGCCCCTGATGTAGTATATGGCCAAAAAATAAACAGACTATTGCTGGTTAAATGCACTTGGTGTGACAGCTTCACCCTGATGTAGGCTTTAGCCAAAAAACAACCACACCATTGAAGGTTAAATGCACTTGGTGACAGGCTCAGCTTGCCTCTAATGTAGTATATGGCCAAAAAATAACCAGACTATTGCTGGTTAAATGCACTTGGTGTGACAGCTTCACCCTGATGTAGGATTTAGCCAAAAAACAACCACACCATTGAGGGTTAAATGCACTTGGTGGCAGCTTGTGCTGGTACACCACAAGACACAAAATGGCCGCCGATCACCCCAGAAAAAAGTGACTGAAAAACGTTCTGGGCAGCCTAAAAACATTGAGCAATTCAATAGCAGCAGTTCAATCATCCACAGCTGCAGATCGATCTCTGAATGAAGTCCTTTGGAGGAGTTAATCACTGCCTAATCTCGCCCTAACGTGGCAGCCGCAACCTCTCCTTATGCTGATCAGAGCAGAGTGACGGGCGGCGCTATGTGACTCCACCTTAAATAGAGGCTGGGTCACATGGTGCTCTGGCCAATCATAATGCTTTTGGGTGCATTTCAGCCATGCTTTGGATGCATTGCTACATCTCGGTCTTTGTAGGAGATGTTAGGTGGGTACCTACACTCTCAGTAGCTGAGGCCATTATAGGTTTATTGTTGGACCTTGTAGGTTTATTGTTACCGATGACTTCTTATGGCAGGCATGGCCAACCTGAGGCTCTCCAGCTGTTGTAAAACTACAACTCCCACCATGCCCTGCTGCAGGCTGATAGCTGTAGGCAGTCTAAGCATGCTGGGAGTTGTAGTTTTGCAACAGCTGGAGAGCCTCAGGTTGGCCATGCCTGTCTTATGGAATAAAAAATGTTGGTGCCTTTTCAAGCAATTCTAGGTTCTATTATTCCAACCAGACAATTTTGAAAGATTAGATCATATGCCAGCAAGGTCCTTGGAAAGCAGGGCTAGCCATCACTTCCCCAGTGTGTTGAATTTATGGTCTTAACTTTCATTAATACAGTATAGCTCCCACCCATTGGGAATATCAGATGTACCCCTACATCAGAGCTATTGAACATAAAAACATGCAAGTTAAGTTCAATTATATTTATTCCTTTATTATCATAATAGCCTCCTATCAATTCCAATATTAAGAACAATGTTTTAAAATACAAGAAAGTCTTGCAATGATGAATTCATTTTATTACAATTTTATGCTAAGAAATCCCATAACATGCTGCTTAATACCATTTCTTCTGCTTGTCTTGAAATGCCTCGTGTGATCCTGTTGTGTTTAGAATAAGTAACAGTTAAACTAAATCATGTGCAATTGGCACCCTGTAGATATGACTTAAAAATAGATTTCAATATTCCAGCTTGACACTCTGCATATATTTGGATAGCAGGATATAGAATTATGGAAAAGGTCCAAGAAAGATTAACTGGGTTTGTTTGAAAGAGAGCCCAGGAGCAATTCTTGACCAAACACGATACAGAGATGTAAGTTCTGCATTTAATAATTATGTGTGATTTTCTAATGCTTCCAATCGGCTCTCATTCTGTTTCATTGCAGCACTGTGTTTCAAAGGATTTCTGTTCTGCACTGTACAATACAGGTTGTAGAGACAAGCTTGTAACATCTCAGGTTAGATCAAGGACCGTAGACCTTCCACCTTGACTTGTTTATTGAGATTTCACCTTGTAGCTACCTGATCTGTGTTAATTAGCGTAGAATACACTTAACATTCATTACTTAATTTTTAAATTACAAAAATTGCCCACAGTGACATCCTCATTGTATGACTCTTTTAATGTATTACCATCAGAAACAAACCTTCTCTTATCTGAAAATGATTTTTTTATAGGGTGCCCATGTATGTCAGTTTTTTTTGTGATGTAGCTTTTCATTTCTCTCGTTGTCTATTTTTTTTTCACAAATTTTTTGGGTTGTTATTTGGAAATGTAAAAGCGCATCAAATCTTTAAGACCATGCCTATCCATATCACCCATTGGCTCATGCAGACATTATACAGAGAGATTCTGAGCCCTTGCGCTGGAATAGAAAGAGGCTTTACAGGAGCAGCTCCTGTTCTGTTAAACTCAACTTGTCCATGTATTACAAGGATGGCAAATCATCTAATTAGCAGCCATATAAAATCAAAGTATCCGTAGTGGACTTTGATCCGAATTTTATGGAAAATTAAATTTGCTGCAAAGCGGAATTTCCTTATGCTTGGAGTTAACTCATTTATTTTCCCTCAAATGGGTGGAAAAAAAAATCATGCTGGCCTCATTCATTTGCACATGAAAAGGCCGCCGTGGCCATCTTGATTGAAGATCGCGCATTAAATCTTCTGATATCTTTAAACAAGATGGCCACGGCAGCCTTAACTTCAGGCATCCTCAAACTGCGGCCCTCCAGCTGTTGTAAACCTACAACCCTCCTCAATGCCATGCTGTAGGCTCATACCTGTAGACTGTTTGGGCATGCTGGGAGTTGTAGTTTTACAACAGCTGGAGGGCCGCAGTTTGAGGATGCCTGCTTTACACGATCAAATGGATGAGGTGAGTATTTTTATTTTTTTCCACCAGATTAAACCCTGAAAGCCCTCAATGTTCATCTCAGATTCCAGGATCAGCGATAAACGTGGCATCTGAGGGGTTTAATGACAGGGGGTGGCACAATTGCCGTTCTTCATGATTGTGCCCGCTAATTTCAAAGAAATGTGGTTTGTGATGAAGTAATTCGCCACAAAGCAAATTTCTATGTAATATTTGGCAAAGCAGTCGATAAATTCTGTCATTACTGCATATAATACTGCATTTCCCCTGCAGGACCTGCTGAAGGGGACATGTATAGCCATGGCCTTCCAATGCAGAATCGGCCTTTTTTCAGGGGTGCCAGGTCCTGGGGTGATCAGCTAATCATCCCAGAGGCTGAATTTGGAACAAGACAGTCTTTGATGAGACAACCTCTTTAGCATTTTGTAATTTATTATTGTGACATTTCATTCTCTGAATGCACTTGTTTTTCAACAACTCTGATTCTAGTATAAACTTTTAAGAAAGCGAGACCTCGAGCACAGGGTTACAGTGGATGTCTTTTTATATCTGTGTTCAGCTTGTGCTTTTCTTTTTCCATCAGTCCTACAGTCTTTCACTTGAGCGGCAGGCATTTAAAGCACTTTTGATTCAGCTAAAATCGATTTGTTCCCAAATGGTATTTCTTGGCCGATTCAGATGGATCAGACCAAAACAAATTTTCGGAAATTCGCTCAGCTTTAGTGTATATCTTACAAAAAGACAGAGCATTTCCATGTAATGCAGCCAGCAGAGTTCTCAAGCAGCCTCATAGGATGGATGAAGTGGATACACATACAGCATGCGTGTTTGCTCCTTCATTCAAACTGGGGGGCACATATAGCCTTAAGAACTTTGATGTATCTATTTTGAATCTGATCCTAATATATACATAAGGAACAACATGTGCACAAGTTTTAATTTTGTTACATGCAGATATTGCTACAAATCTATTCCATAAATCTAAATGGAATTGATTGTGCATCTTGTGCTATTGCTTTTTACATTCCCCATTCAGATGTATAGTTCAGTTGCTGAACTTTTCAGCAAAAAATATGTCACATGTGGGTATATCATGAGCATTTTGGATCCTTGGCATAAAAGGGCTTCCACAGAGATGCATGAGTCTTTTCTGTATCTCAGTACACTTCCATTTTTATACAAAGGCATGCAAAGGTTTAGAGAATCCAATAGAGACAACATTTTGCCATCGGTCTTCAGAATTGTTATATGTGGAGGTACTCTCCCATAGAAACATAGGAGTCTGTAAAGCAATGAACAGATGCTGTATTTCTCAATGCTATAGCTAAAGGAGCTATACAGGTTCCTTCAACTGATAAACATAATCCATGCCAGAGCACATATGCTTTTTCTACCATACCTCGTTTAAATAAAGTGGTGGCTGTATGATAACATAATAATGTCTCCCTATTCATGGAAAAAATTTGATCGTGGTATAGTCATGTGGTAAAGAAAACAATAAAAGAAAAAGAAACAATATTGAACACAAAGTCACAAAATTATCCACCAGAACATTTTGCCAATATACAGGTCCTTCTCAAAAAATTAGCAAATTGTGATAAAGTTCATTATTTTTAGTGTTGAGCGCGAATATTCGAAAAGCGAATTTTTTTCGCGAATATCGCAACTTCGCGATTTCGCGAATATTTCGAATATAGTGCTATATATTCATAAAAACGAATATTCGTTATTTTTTTTTTTTCACAAAATTACAGTACACATATAATTGATTGTTTCCCAAAGGTCCAACAGCTCAGATCTTACTCACATTGCCTAGAAAGTGATTGAGGCGCGAATCTTCGTAAGGCGATTTTATTAGCGCACATGCGAATATCTACACTTGTCCCAGAACAGAGGCAAAGGGCTTTGCATTCTTACATTAGTGATTGAATTGAGTTGCGAATCTTCGTGAGGCGATTTTATTAACGCACATGCGAATATCTACACTTGTCCCCAGAACAGAGAGGCAAAGGCCTGTGCATTCATATAGTATAGCACCATATTCGCGAATACTTCGAACTTCGTAAAATTCGATTTACGAATATTCGTATTTTTTATTTTACTTTCCACCTTACAGATGACATTGATCTGTACTCTGTCAACTACTGTCATCACCCCCCACTGTATCTCGATTGATTCCCAAAAGTCCAAAAGCTCAGATCTTACTCACATTGCCTAGAAAGTGATTGAGGCGCGAATATTCGTAAGGCGATTTTATTAGCGCACATGCGAATATCTACACTTGTCCCAGAACAGAGGCAAAGGGCTTTGCATTCTTACATTAGTGATTGAATTGAGTTGCGAATCTTCGTGAGGCGATTTTATTAACGCACATGCGAATATCTACACTTGTCCCCAGAACAGAGAGGCAAAGGCCTGTGCATTCATATAGTATAGCACCATATTCGCGAATACTTCGAACTTCGTAAAATTCGATTTACGAATATTCGTATTTTTTATTTTACTTTCCACCTTACAGATTACATTGATCTGTACTCTGTCAACTACTGTCATCACCCCCCACTGTATCTCGATTGATTCACAAAAGTCCAAAAGCTCAGATCTTACTCACATTGCCTAGAAAGTGATTGAGGCGCGAATCTTTGTAAGGCGATTTTATTAGCGCACAGGCGAATATCGGCACTTGTCCCAGAACAGAGGCAAAGGGCTTTGCATTCTTACATTAGTGATTGAATTGAGTTGCGAATCTTCGTAAGGCGATTTCATTAGCGCACATGCGAATTTTGCATCTCATAATATGTATTATGCGATGCGAAAATTCGAATTATCGCATATGCGAAATAATAACGAATTCGAATATTTTACGAATATTCTTTCGAATATTCGCGAAATTTCGCGAATTCGAATATGGGACATGCCGCTCAACACTAATTATTTTCTGTAATGTACTGATAAACATTAGACTTTCATATATTTTAGATTCATTACACACAACTGAAGTAGTTTCAAGCCTTTTATTGTTTTAATATTGATGATTTTGGCATACAGCTCATAAAAACCCAAAATTCCTATCTAAAAAAATTTGCATATTTCATCCGACCAATAAAAGAAAAGTGTTTTTAATACAAAAAAAGTCAACCTTCAAATAATTATGTTCAGTTATGCATTCAATACTTGGTCGGGAATCCTTTTGCATAAATGACTGCTTCAATGCGGCGTGGCATGGAGGCAATCAGCCTGTGGCACTGCTGAGGTGTTATGGAGGCCCAGGATGCTTCGATAGCGGCCTTAAGCTCATCCAGAGTGTTGGGTCTTGCGTCTCTCAACTTTCTCTTCCCAATATCCCACAGATTCTCTATGGGGTTCAGGTCAGGAGAGTTGGCAGGCCAATTGAGCACAGTAACACCATGGTCAGTAAACCATTTACCAGTGGTTTTGGCACTATGAGCACTGAAAAATGAAACCTTCATCTCCATAAAGCTTTTCAGCAGATGGAAGCATGAAGTGCTCCAAAATCTCCTGATAGCTAGCTGCATGGACCCTGCCCTTGATAAAACACAGTGGACCAACACCAGCAGCGGACATGGCACCCCAGACCATCACTGACTGTGGGTACTTGACACTGGACTTCAGGCATTTCCCTCTCCCCAGTCTTCCTCCAGACTCTGGCACCTTGATTTCCGAATGACATGCAACAGTCCAGTGCTGTTTCTCTGTAGCCCAGGTCAGGCGCTTCTGCCGCTGTTTCTGGTTCAAAAGTGGCTTGACCTGGGGAATGCGGCACCTGTAGCCCATTTCCTGCACACGCCTGTACACGGTGGCTCTGGATGTTTCTACTCCAGACTCAGTCCACTGCTTCCGCAGGTCCCCCAAGGTCTGGAATCGGTCCTTCTCCACAATCTTCCTCAGGGTCCGGTCACCTCTTCTCGTTGTGCAGCGTTTTCTGCCACACTTTTTCCTTCCTACAGACTTCCCACTGAGGTGCCTTGATACAGCACTCTGGGAACAGCCTAGTCGTTCAGAAATTTCTTTCTGTGTCTTACCCTCTTGCTTGAGGGTGTCAATGATGGCCTTCTGGACAGCAGTCAGGTCGGCAGTCTTACCCATGATTGCGGTTTTGAGTAATGAACCAGGCTGGGAGTTTTTAAAAGCCTCAGGAATCTTTTGCAGGTGTTTAGAGTTAATTAGTTGATTCAGATGATTAGGTTAATAACTCGTTTAGAGAACCTTTTCATGATATGCTAATTTTTTGAGATAGGAATTTTGGGTTTTCATGAGCTGTATGCCAAAATCATCAATATTAAAACAATAAAAGACTTGAACTACTTCAGTTGGTGTGTAATGAATCTAAAATATATGAAAGTCTAATGTTTATCAGTACATTACAGAAAATAATGAACTTTATCACAATATGCTAATTTTTTTAGAAGGACCTCTACACTATAATATGTGCTCTATATGTACTGCATGTGCTTCACTCTCATGATGGAAAGGAATGCAAGTGTCTATTTCTGCAGGTAGCTAAACTGAATTATTGGCATACATATCTGACATGCTAAATAATGGATGGTTTACTTCATTATTGGCTATGCTATGTAAATGGCAACTATGTTAAGTAAGGAGTGGCTGGTTTATTTCATTATTGGCTGTTATATGCATTCCTTAGGCATTTTAAGTATGAAGTTTTAGGGCATCTGTCAGCAGATTTGTACCTATGACACTGGCTGACCTGTTACATGAGCACTTGACAGCTGAAGGCATCTGTGTTGGTCCCATGTTCATATGCATGAAAACAATTACATTTGAAGGGGTTATCCCATGACTAATGTAAAGAATGAAAATCAGACATCATATAGTACATTACATTCTCTTTCTAACAAAGCTATATCCAGCTCTGTATCTCACATGGATCCAGAGATCTCCCCATGCATTGCTTTGTTAGATTTATATCAAGGTGACAGCTCAAGGGGAACGTGTCCTTTCTGCTGGAGCTCTCTCCCTATCTCAGCTCAAGAGGGAGTTAAAGGATGAAACTGAGCATTCAAGAGGAGCTTAAATTAATTTCTGGAGTGTAATATTACAGGCTATAGCTACTAGAGAGGTCATTGATCCAGGGAGTTATTCTGATTGCCTGATTGGAGTGAGGAAGGATTTTTTTCCCCCAAAATGGGGAAAATTGGCCTTCCTCTGGATCAACTTGCAGGATAACAGGCCAAACTGGATGGACAAATGTATTTGGCCTTATATACTATGTTACTATGTGTAGCCATCTCGGTGAGCCAGACAAGAAATAAGAAAAATAACAAACAGCAGGAGGCGCCGTAATCCAGGTACATAACTATCTAACTCTCTTAGCATTAATTAATGCTAGGGGCATCAAGTTCTTATGCCCCTGGCCGGCTGCTGCAGGTACTGTCACGACTATAGTCATGGTTGTGACTCCTATAGCCACATGCAGTTGCCAGTGGCCAGGTATGGTTGTTTACCGCAGGTGAGGGCTGTTAGTTGGTAGCCTCATGTGCGGTTGCCGCTGGCAATATGGTGTTGTTGGCAGTGTATCAGCCTGAGCTTGTTGCTAGGCGGCTCGCTGTCAATACATGCGGTTGCTTCTGGCAACGTGTGTTTGTATGTGTGCACTTTCTCCGTTTGGTGTGCACGGGGTTAAGTTGTGTGTGTTAGGAGTGGCGGGTGTGACCTCAGGCCTCCTTATATGTGGGTGTGGTGGAGCCTGAAGGTCAGTTTGATTTTGGTTGTCATCTTGGTGTGGAGATCTGCTCCTGGGCTGTTTGTGATTATGTCTGTGTGAGTCACCCTTATTTATTATATTGTTTCCCTTGCTCTGTCTGTGTGTCCCCTCTGCCGTGTTTTTGTTTTCCCTCTCACACCTGGTATATGTTGTTATGGTGTGGGCCTTGTTTGGAGGCTATTGTGTTGTAGTGTGTTTTCTCCAAAAGGGGGCTGCTTTCCCGGAGGGGTTTAAGCAAACATCTACACAGTGTGTTTCCGGTCCATCTCGTCGGTGGCAGGTAAGTTCGTTAACCAAGGTAGTCTGTTGCCTTTTGTCACTTACCTGTCGTTCGGCTGTGAACCCTGTCTAGTTGGTGGCCAGCTGCTGGGCTTCTGGAGACACCATGCACCCGTTGTGCTGGATGAATGGGTGGTGAAATAGAAATCTGTAATAATCTGTTGTAGAAAAATTAATAGTATAATCAGCTTGCATCAAAGTTTGTGCAAGGAAAAAGGTAAATCCATTCTTATCATCTGCAGTCAGAGACAGACCCACTTGTTACCATCTTGATTGAATTCTCCTGAGCATCTCCTCCCGCCCTGCTCAGTGTGTACACTTTTATTAACTAAACAAAAGGTGTAAAAGGGGCTGGCCCAAGAAAAGGATACAGGTAGTGTTGACGTACAGGAAGTGATGACATAGGAAAACAAGCATTTAGAATAACATAGCCAGATAACAAACACATGCATACAATAATCTAACATTACCACTGGAGTGAACTTTATCCAGCCTTGCTCAGTGATCAATGCCAGATAAAGTTACTATGATCCACATGCAGGTTTATTTACAGGACAACGTTATTATCTCCAGCGGCTGATCAGGCGCACTAGAGACAACAAACGCACGTTCCTTTCGTTTATATTGTTCTCTTAATAAATGCATCCACGCCAAGCCAATAAATCCGCGTCTTGCGCGGGGGCCCTAGCCGGCGGCAATACATGAGCCAACAAAACACTGCTCTGCTGAACACATCAGTCTCCCCCGGCCCACAGCCCAGTGCTTAGCACATGGACCATTCGCCGATGGAGACCCCTGCGCCCAGCAGCTGTGACAGGACATACACGGGAAGATATCCACTCCAATGGTTTACCCTGACACTGAGAGAGACATGATGACAATACACAATATATCAAATACACATCCTAATAAAATTTCCACAACAGTGGTCTCAGCCCTGTCTTCAGGCTTAGGGCATAGCAGGGATACCTAGGGTTCTAGGTTGGAGAGCATGAGCCCCCTTACCTTCTGAGGCGGTTCATGCATTAGGAGTTAAGGGAGATCTTCTGGGTCGCGTTAGGAGGTGTCCTGCTCCCTGTTCCCTGTTTTCCTGCGTTGCAGCGAACGTCGAGGCACGGTGGGGGGTTTCCCCCACTCCCCGCCGTGACATTATAATAAATAAGGGTGACTCACACAGACTTAATCACAAACAGCCCAGGAGCAGAGCTCCACACCAAGCTGACAACCAAAATCAAACTGACCTTCAGGCTCCACCACACCAACATATAAGGAGGCCTGAGGTCTTACCCACCACTCCTAACACACACAACTTAACCCTGTGCACACCAAACGGAGAAAGTGCACACATACAAACACACGTTGCCAGAGGCAACCGCATGCATTGACAGTGAGCTACCTAGCAACAAGCTCAGGCTGCTACACTGCCAACAACACCATGTTGCTAGTGGCAACCGCACGTGAGGCTACCAACTAACAGCCCTCACCTGCGGTACAACCAAACCTGGCAACTGCATGCATGCAAGTCCTCAGAATGGTGATACAGTTGAATACCACAACAGGGGCAGCAGTATTTTGTGCCTCCCTGTGGCATTTGGTTCTGCTCAGGTGGTATTTTTTACTGCACTATGGTATTGGTAGCCCTGCTTACTTCTGTTGTCCCTGGCTACTTCTTTCAGTTTGGACCACTGTACAACATGGGGCTACTTATAGGTGTTTTTCCAGGGCCACTTTAAGTTCCCAGTCTGGCGCTGGAGGAGGATTTTTTATTTTTTTTTGTAAGAGGTGGTCTTCTCAAAGATCTGTTTCTTAGAGGTGTCTAACTTTCTGTGTTCTCTCTCTATATAATTTGCCTCTAGGTACATTTTCATATTGCAGGAACACAGTCAGTGTTTACAGTTATTTAATAGGTTTAAAAAGGATATAAACAGTGCCCCTCGAGACCGTAGCTTAAGAAATAGATCTTTAACCTATACAACATTGACAAAGAAAAATAATACATGGTTTTGGCTTATCGTATATCTCTGTTAATGTTTGAAAGCAAATATTCATTACACATTATGCTTGTTTTAAAGTTTAATGAAGTCATTTTAGCAAGACTTTGTGTCTCAGGTGTAAGTTCGGGTCCACTGCAATGTGAGATTGACAAGGTAGAAACTTCAAAATGATTAATTATTGAAATTGTAGCACTTGTCCAGGATTAATTCAGAATTAGTTCCGCAACGGTTAGTTTCTGTCTCATGGTAGCTCGAATTTAGATAATGAGGAAAAAAATAATTAACATTATTTCCCTGCTTATGGAGCTCTCAGTTAATAATTTCATTAAGTAAACAGTTTGAAAATTAAAATTCAACCTTCATTCGGGTCAAACTGCAAAAACTTGCATGTGATGGAATTTAGATATAATACAAATTGATTTGGTCTGTATATCATTTCAATTACCAAAATATAAAACGTATTTTTTTATTCCAGGTTGTATTTCTTACTTTTACCACAAAAATGTGAAAAATAACCATTAAGTCTAATTTTAAAGACTTTTTTTTTCTAATTCTTTAAAGTATTATTGAAATATAGGGGCACATTTAACAAGGCTGGTCTTAATAACCCCGTGCGCTGGCAGTGGTTCCACCAAAGTTATGAAAAGATACAGGCCTCTCCATGACTTCGGCGCATCCAGTGCCAGTTCTAATTGTAAGACAGCTTCCAAGCTGTTTTACATTTAGGCCATTTTCTATGCCTAAAACAGGCACATAAAATGATGAATGAGACAGGCCCACACCACGCCCACTATTTTTGACATGGCGTGAGTGAGGCAAAGTTGCAGATAGTGGTGCAACTAACCACTTTGCCGCAATATGCGCCTGAAATACGCCTAATTTATGCATATTTCAGAATAGTAAATGACCCTCTAAATGCTGGCACATAATGAGCTGGTCAACTAAGTTTTCAATGCTTTTAAAGATAAAATTAGTGTAGTCTGTAGCATTATTCTTCCCAACAAAATCTCCAGATCCTTTATGGAAAGCTGACAACTTCGGCCCTACAGGATTTGCTGTTGACTTATTGAATACCAATATGTCAAGTCTGCATTGAGTTGAAAAATAAAATCCATTATAGTACTGTGAGCATAATCTTATCTGTGTTATTTCCTCCTATTATATCTTGTGAGGTACTTTTTCTCCATGCTCGGAGAACAAAAATCTTCCATTTTATCAAAACAAATTGTCATGTTCTAGCTAGAGTTATATCAACCACTAGAACATATCTCAGCCCAACAAGACGAGCAATCAGACAAGGCAAAGACCAACAAGAAGTCTTCATTCACAGAAATCCTGACATAGCAGGAAACTGGACCAGCAGGTAAGGGACCAGTGGCAGGTAATACCACTGGACCAAGTGCACCAGTTTGACTTGGGGCCAAACCCAGAGGGCAGAGACTCAGTGAGCCCCATTCTTCACAGAGCTCCTGGTGGTGGAGATTAACTTAGCCGAAGGCTCACTGGTCACACCTCCAGGATGGTCCCGGTGCACTTGGCCACTTACCTGAAGAGACTTAGGGTCTAAGCACCAGCAGTCCACACAAACATAAGGACTGAAACCTTGGTACATGAACTGGAAGCCAAACAAGACCAATCGGAACCAGAACAAGCAGATGCCTGATTCCCATGCAGAATGGATGCATAGCGGTCACAGGCAGACAAGCAGATGCCTGAGACCCCCATGCGGAACAACACATTGAAGTCAGAGGCAGAGCTGCACAAACAGGCAGACAAGCAGATGCCTGGACCCCATATGGAATGACAGATGGTGGTGACAGGCAGAGCTGCCCTAACAGGCAGACAGGAAGATGCCTGGACCCCATGCGGAGTATAGTCCATGAGACGAACAGACAGCTGCACAAAGTTATTCAGCAACGTCTCACAAGCCTTCCCAAATAACCGAATTTTCCTCATCGGAGGCCATGCATTTTAATGATATTCAGAGGCAGGCAGCATTAATCCAAAGTTTTGAGCGAAGTGACTTTGGATCTAGGATCAGAAGCTCTCTTTGCTCATCACTATTTGGGACCATAAAAACTGCATATCTAAAAATACTGTATTTGCAGGCATAAAAAATGGATCCAATACAAAGCTAATACACATACAGTATAATACAGACATAAGGGTTTATGGACAAGTCTGTGGAACTCTATATTAATGAAAATATGCACATTTTTTGGAGCTTATATTTGTGAGAATGACCTCTTAATAACACAGGTATATTATGGCTCTGTATAGCCTTCAAATTGTATGGAGGTTTGATTGTGCACCCAAAGCAGTCAGTGACCAAACTTATACCTTTTATATGTCTTTGATTCAATAAAAATACATATGAAGGTCTTTCTTCAGATATTGTATGACATTGACAATGAAGTAAAAGCTCCATCAGATGCCATTTTGTATTGTCCCCTGGAAATATTGCTCCTAGGCAAGAACACCTCCTTTATGTGGTGCCACATGGTTCTTCAGACATTAGGAACTTTGGGGTTCATTTACTATTCTGAAATATGCCTAAATTAGGCGTATTTCAGGCGCAGATGGCAGCTCAACGGTTATTTGCGCCACTATCTGTGACAGGTCTAAATTTGTGCCGTGGGAAGGGGTGTAGAAAAGTCGTAGAAAACGGTCAAAATGTAATACAGCTCAGAAATTGTCTTACATTTAGAAGTGGTGCTGAATGCTCCGAAGTTATTGAGAAGCCGGTACCTCTTCATAACTTTAACAGAACCACCGCCAGTTAAGGGCCTTTATTAAGACCGACATCTAAAACGCCGGTCTTAATAAATGCTCCACTTTGAGTGTTGTCATACTGTATGAACTGTAATACTACACTTGTGAGACTCAGGCCCCTTTCACACGGGCGAGTATTCCACACGGGTGCATCTCTTCTGTCTGTCTTCTGTGTGCAGGAAAAGGACCTGTGGTGATGTCACTCCAGTCATCACTTGATCCACCACCATGGTAAAAGATTATGTGATGGACCACGTGATGACCGGAGTGATGTCACCACAGGTCCTTTTCATGCAATCAGCAAAGAAGAAGACAGAAGAGATGCCAGCTGTGCAGCAAGTGGATTAAGGTGAGTTAAATAATTTTTAGTTATTTTTAACCCCTCCAGCACTATTGTACTATGCATTCTGTATTCAGAATGCTATTATTTTCCCTTATAACCATGCTATAAGGGGAAAAAATACAATCTACACAACCCCAATCCCAAACCCGAATTTCTGTGAAGAAGTTCAGGTTTGGGTACCAAACATGCCGATTTTTCTCATGCGCGTGCAAAGCGCATTACAATGTTTTGCCCTCGCGCTGAAAAATCGCGCATTTTCCCGCAACGCACCCGCCCCTTATCCGGGCCAAAAATTTGACGCCCGTGTGAAAGAGGACTTATACTTCATTTACACACAGGCAAAGAACCATACCAGTGATACCAGTGAAAGAAATAATGCCCGGTACACAGGGTTTTTTTTCTCAGAGAAAAGGTGGTGGAACTCACCCCCCCTCCCCTGGCCACGCCCCTACCCACCCCTAGGACCACCCCCTAAAACCGCCCCTTTAGAGAACAGGGATGCAAGTAAAATTTGGGGGGGCTATAAAAGTCCAGCCCAGCAAAGAAACCCCCCAGATGGGGATGGCACTGTTTTGGGGGGATCTGGGGATGGCACTGTTATGGGGTGGAGGATCTGTGTATGGCACTGCTATGGGGGATCTGTGGATGGCATCCACAGATCCCCCATCCTATAACAGTGCCATCCACAGACCCCTCTCCATCCTATAACAGTGCCATCCACAGATCCCCCATTCTATAACAGTGCCATCCACAGCCCCCCACCCCATAACAGTGCCATACACAGCCCCCCCACCCCATAACAGTGCCATACACAGACCCCCCCTTAACAGTGTCATCCACAGACCCCCCCCCCACCCCTTAACAGTGACATCCACAGACCCCCCATTGCTGCTCCAGTACAGTTATAAAATGTATAATTCAATTAATAATAATTCATGCTGCCCCCTCTTTAGTATAACAAGCGGCATTGTCTGCCCGGCCGGCCTGCATTACGATATAACAGCAGCCCTGTGAGTAGGATATATTGAATGTTATACTACAGAGGGGCAGCATGAATCATTATTAATTAAATTGCACATTTTATAACTGTACTGGAGCGGCGTGGCCGGCGCACAGTGAATGCACCGGCCCCCAGCTCCTCCTTCCAGTCCCTCCCAGCTGATACAACGCAGCCTGCGATGCTGGAGCATGGCAGGCTGCGATGTCAAAAGGAGGCGGAACGCCGTTCGGGTGCGTTCCGCCAGAAAAAAAGCCCTGACGGTACATAACTTAAAGCTGTGTGTTGCTGCAATTATGACACACAGTATATTTTTATTAAATTAACTATTAAAAAAATTCAGCTTCCAGGAATATATATAATATCTCTTTACAGAGTAATACGCCACATTTTTTTTCCCACCGCCAATTATTGGCTATTTTCAAACCAGATTTTTTTAAATTTTTAATGACTATTAGTCCCGTAATAACTGCCTGAATCCATCACTGTGCACCTTCTACATAACTGGCAGTCATATCATTATGCGGATGGATCAAGCTTCTCCTTAATTTCACCTTGCGATCTCATATCATGGTCTTTCTGTTAAAATGATTAGAAAGCAATGAAGACTGTCACAATGACCTATGCTATTAAAGAACTGTTTACATTGTTAATACTCGAGGGGGATCGCTATCATTACTGCGTCCATTACATCGACCAAATAAACTTACATATCAATAGCATTAAAGATTAAACATTGTGAGCTAACAGCCAGCAGCATCATTTGAGATCTACAGCTTACTGAGCTCACGTGAAACAAGACACTAAGACTTATGTTACTTTTTATGTACGACGCTTGCTCTCCAGCACGCAGAGCATATTCCATGACAAGTGTTACTTGTAGATCACCCTTGTCACAACCTCGTATGTCTTTGAGAATGTATTCATCTCTTCTGGAACACAATTTCCAAAATACAAGACAAAACATTATAACTAGTGGAGACCTAACTGACAGATGTTAAAGAGCAGGGAAGCGTGAAATGAATGTTGTATTTCTTCAACTGAAGAATGTAGTCTTTATTTTTGACTTAAATACACATTTATACAAAAAAAAAGGGGATCACAAGTTGTCAGCTGCTGTTGCATTGATATGAACGGCACTACCAATGTTTTCCGCATCAAGGTTCCGGGGTCATAAGAGATTAGCTTCAGGCCCTAAATCTCCCGAGCCACAAGCAGAGAGCAAGCCTTCAATACTACCTGCAGGTTAATTACTTTTCTCTGATGGGCTTTTAAATTGACAACCTAAACCTACATTACATCTGAATCAATTACTATACCAGTACATGCAATGTCTTAACAGGCCAAATAAAAGCTTACCAATGCCCTTATGTTAAACAGTATGGCATGGATATTATAGTAATATAGATTAGTAAGGATCTGTTTAACTGATGTATTTATGTCAACAAACTGACACATTAATAAACCTAGTGTGTCAAACCCATTATTATACAAATACCCATGCATAGATGTATGTATTATTATTCATAATTCTCAATTAACTTTTGGTCAAAGATAGTGTTGAGTGAACCCGAACTGAAAAGTTTGGGACAGCATCGTACTTTTTGAGTTCGGGTACCTGGACCCGAACCCAAATTTTTCAGCAAAAGTTTGGGTTCGAGTTCGGTGTTCAGGCATTTAATAAAGCTTGTTGAATGGCTGCAGGGCAGCCATTCAACAAGCTTTTAAGCTGTGGGCACGTAAAAGCCATCAAAGCCATGCTTAGTAATGGCATGGCTTTGATTGGCCAGTGCATCATGTGACCCAGTCTCTATACGGACAGGAAGCAGGCAGCTAAAGTGAGGGAGAGTGTTAGGAATCTAATTATGCTGTTAATTCTGTGGGGTGACCTATAGCGATCTTTTGTGGGTGCAATGCACAATCTTTGCACCCCTGACACAGAAATATAATAATTAATCTGGCTGTTAATTCTATGGGTGACCTATAGTGATTTTTTTGAGGGTGCAATGCACCATCTTTGTACCCCTGACACAAAAATATAATAATTAATCTGTCTGTTAGTTCGGTGGGTGACATATACCCACTTTTGGTGTGAGATACACGTGCACTGCATATGTGACAGGGAAGGTAATATAGTTAATCCTTCTATTAGTTCAGTGGGTGACATATACCCACTTTTGGTGTGAAGTACACCTGCACTGCATACGTGACAGAAAAATGTATATAGTTAATCAGTCTGTTAGTACAGTGGGTGACCTCAAAGAATGAGGAGAGCATCAAATAAGGGATATGGCTTTGGTCGTGGTGCTACTGGTGTTGGTGAAGCTCTTGTTGCAGGGAGAGGACGTGGTCGATCTGTGCCAGCTACACACCCTCAGGTACACATAGGTGACAGACCGTTCAGCGTTAATTTGTAGACCAGAATACCGATGCACGAATGGTGAGACCAGAACAAGTAGAGGCAGTAGTAGATTGGGTGGCTGACAGTGCCTCAAGTTCTTTCACCTGGTCCCCTGCGGAAAGCGTAGAGTTGGCACATGCAGCCCATGGGCATCTGTCTTTCACCTCACCCCCTTGCATATCAGCCAAGCAGTCTGAGCCCCAAGTCATGCAGCAATCTCTTATGCTTTTTGATGACTCTGTTGGCAGGGTTTCCATGGGCCATCCTCTTAGCACTGACCCAGAAGTGGAAGTGATTGAGTGCACTGATGCTCAACCACTTATGTATCAGGATGTAGACATGGGAGGACCACCGCAGCACGTCTCTGATGATGATGACGAAACAAAGGTGCCAACTGCTGTGGCTTTCTGCCGTGTGTAGATCGGCGAGAAGGGCAGGGGTGAGGGGTGGGTGGAAGATGATGTGGAGGATGATGAGGTCCTAGATCCCACATGGAATCAAGGTCATGCAAGTGACTTATGCAGTTCGGAGGAAGAGGTGGTGGTCACACAGCGGCAGCCACACAGCAAAAGAGGAAGCAGGGTGCAAAAGCAGAGTGGCCGTCCCCTAACCAGTACGCCTGCTACTGCCCACCGCACCCAGGGACTAAGCACACCAAAGCCAGCTCCAAGAAGTTCCCTAGCGTGGCAGTTCTTCAGAAAATGTGAGAAACGCCACCACCTTCACCAAGCATCTCCACACTGTCCCATGGAAGAGTTAAGCTGTCCATTCCCCAAACACTTGAGAGAAAGAGGAAGTACCCCCTACCCACCCACGATCCCTGGCTCTGAATGCCAGCATTTTAAAATTCCTGGCCTTTGAAATGCTGTCATTCTTTCTGGTGGAGACAGATCCTTTTAAAAACTTTATGGCGGTGGCTGTTCCACAGTACGTGATTCCCAGCTGCCACTACTTTTCCAAGCAAGCCACCCCTGCCCTGCACAACTAAGTGGCGGACAAAATCAGGTGTGCACTGCGCAACGCCATCTGTGGCAAGGTCCACAAAACCATAAGCATGGGCAGGGAAGTTATATCACTCTAACTGCACACTGGGTAAATGCAGTGGCAGCTGGGCCTGAGCCGGATAACAATTTGGCGCAAGTCCTTCCACCACCGAGGATTGCAGGACATTTCTTGTTGCCTCTTGATGCCTCCTCCTCCGACTCTGTTTCCTCCTCTACCGCCTCCTCATCTGGTCAGCTTAACACCTTCACCACCAACTTCAGCGCAGCCAGGGTGAAATGATAGCAGGCTGTTTTGAAACTCATCTGTTTGGGGGAAAAACCTCCCACCTCCCAGTATCTGTGGACGGGCATGGAACAACAGACCTATGAGTGGTTGGTGCCACTATGCCTCAAGCCCATTCTGGTGGTGTGCGATAACAGGAGAAATCTCGTATCAGCTCTGGGCCTAGCCGATTTGACACACTTCTTTTGCCTGGCGCATGTACTGAATTTGGTTGTGCAGAGGTTCCTGAAAAATTACCCCGATATGTCAGAGCTGCTACAGAAAGTGTGGGCAGTCTGTGCGTGCTTTCGGCGTTCTCACCCTGCTGCTGCTCGCCTGTCTGCGCTGCAGCATAACTTCGGCCTTTCAGCTCACCGCCTTATATGCAACGTACCCACAAGGTGAAACTCCCCCTTGCACATGCTGGAGAGACAGTGATAGTGGAGTTTCAGCTGCAGTATGCACGGGTGAGTCGCTCTGCGGAACAGCACCACTTCACCACCAACGAGTGAGCCTTCACCAACATGGCCTGTGCCGATGAAGCCATCCTCTGCGTTACTTATCCCACTATACTATCTCCTTGAAAAAACACTTTGGGCGATGATGGAAGAGGATGTGGCACAGGAGGAAGAGGAGGAGAAAGAGGGATCATTTCCAAAGTTATCAGACCAGTCATTCACAAGAGGCTCGGAGGGTGGGTTCCTGCACCAACAGATGCCGGGTACACAACTGTCCAGCCAGGACACAGTTCTGGAGGATGAGGAGGATGATGAGGAGGATGAACTGTGTTCACTGCAGGGTGGCACCCAAAGCAGCTCATGGCCCTCTATATACCTGCAGTATCACAGCAGAACAGCACACAACTGCCGCACAATACACATGCACTATAACATGCTTTCGAACATAGAAAGTATATTATAACATTGTAAAAGGAAGGTAATCCATTAGAATATACATAAAGATAAAACATGACCTTTTAATAATGTTACTATGAGGGTCCACTCACACGTCCGTAAGTGTTTTGCAGATCCACAAAACAAGGACACTGGCAATGTGCATTTCGCAATTTGCGGACAGCACATTGCCGGCACTATAATAGAAAATGCCTAATCTTGTCTGCAATTGCGGACAAGAATAGGACATGTTCTATTTTTTGGCGGAAACTGAAGCATGGATGCGGAAGTGATGATCCGCAAATGCGGATGCGGATCTGCAAATTCAGACAGCACGTTCCGTCCCCATTGAAAATGAATGGGTCTGCACCCCATTGAATATGTTATGTTATGTTACTAAGTCCTTGTATAGCGCTCTAGAGGAACTCAATCCGATCGAAGCGCTTGTCGATGGCTATATTGGTGGGCCCCTACGTCATCCTACACAAAAAGCCAGGTCTTAACCAACTTCCTAAATTCCAGGTAATTTGATGTTGTTCTAATGTGTTCTGGGAGGGAGTTCCAGATCTTGGGGGCCAATACTGAGAAACGTCTGTCCCCCCTTGTCTTGAGGCGGGTTCTTGGCACCGACAGAAGGGAGGCTGAGGTGGATCTCAGTTCTCTAGGAGGATGGTGACGTGTTATCTTTTGTTGCAGGTAGATGGGACCTGTTTTGTAGAGAGCTTTGTGTGTTAAGCAGCACAGCTTAAACTGCACTCTCTTTCACTGGGAGCCAGTGGAGTTCCCTGCGTGCTTTTGTGACAGAATCTGTCCAGTCTAGTTTCTTGATGAGCCGGATGGCTCTGTTTTGACAGTGTTGCAGAGCTCCCAGATCTTTCTCTGGCAGCCCCGCATACATTACATTACCATAGTCCAGGTGGGAGTTGACTAGAGCTCCCACCACGACCTGTCTGCATGTGTTGGGGAGAAACGGTAGGGCTTTTTTTAGAAGGAATAGGGCGAAGTTTGCTTTCCGTATTACTTCTTTAATCTGGGGACGGAGGCTCATTTCTTGATCCAAGATTATCCCCAGACTCTTTCCTTGTGTGGCGATGGCAACGTTTTCCCCAAAGATAGACGGGGCGGCAGCCTCAGGTGTTTTATGTAGTGCAATAAGCTCAGTCTTGGTCGGGTTGAGTTTGAGGTGGTTATGTGCTAGCCAGTTCCTGGCCTTATTTAGTCCTTCTTGCGTGAGCTTGTAGTCATCAGCGGATTTCGATACTCTCAAAAGGATCCGTGTATCGTCCGCATAAGACTCATAGCTGATGTTATACTCCTTCAGAATAGCGAGCAGAGGTCGGACATATATGTTAAAGAGTAATGGCGAGAGGGGAGATCCCTGAGGGACTCCCCACTCCACCTTCTCGACTGGGGAAAAGAATGAGCCCAGTTTGACTCTCTGAGTTCTGTTTTTCAGAAAGGAGTCAAACCAGGCAAGTCCGTGGCTATCTACTTCGATGTCAGCTTTTAATTTATTTAGGAGGATGGGATGACTGTTAGTGTCAAAAGCTGCCGACATGTCTATGAGGACCAACCAGGTCCCCCCTCCCTCGTCTGCGACCCCTAGGGCTTCATCCCATAGGCTGACCAGGGCTGATTCCATGCTGTGTGTTGGCCTAAAGCCCGACTGGTGTTCATCTAGAAGTCTATGCTTTTCTACGTGCAGCTGGAGTTGGCTTGCCACTGCTGTCTCCATGATTTTAGCTATTAGGTGGATGTTAGTAATCGGTCTGAAGTTGGCCATTATATTTATGTCTGCTCCTGGTTTCTTGAGGAGGGGAGTTATGATTCCTAACTTGAGAGTCTCAGGGACGTTGCCACTGAGAAAGGAGTCATTTATAATTGTTAGAATTAACGGGGCAATGGTGGTCATGCATTCAATAAGAGATTTAGTTTGGATATTGGAGAGGGGATAAGTTGCTTTGGACATGTTTTTCATGCTTTTTGTTAGGTCTTCAAGTTTTAATGGGCATAGGGTGAAGGTGTGAGTAGGGTTTGTCATGTTGTTCTCTATGGGGGGGACAGTTGCCTGTTGAGCTAGCAGGATGTCGTTTTGGATATTGTCGACTTTTTGTTTAAAAAATTTCGAGATGTCGTTGCAGAGGTCTTGGGATTCGGGGATGGTGGTTTTGAGGCCATCGGGGTTAGTCAGATCGAAAATGATCTGAAAGATCTTTTTAGGCTTTTGAGCAGCGTTTTCGATCTCGCTAGCAAAATGATCTTGTTTGGCCTTAAAGATTGCTTTGTGGTAAATCGTCAGTTGGGTCTTATATTTTAGCTGTGATTCTTCTATCGGATTTTTCCTCCATGCCCTCTCTAGTCTGTTGCATTCTATTTTCACTATTTTTAGTTCTCTCGTAAGTCGAGCTGTGTGGTAACTTTTTGGGCTGGGGTATCTTATCGTTGAACCAAAGGTTAAGGTCCCCTAGAATAAGGAGTCTATGATGTTTTATTGTGAGATCCGTGGCCCATTCTATGAAGTTGTCTGTGAAATGAGTGCGGGGTCCTGGGGGTCTGTAACATAACGCTATTATTATTGTGTATTTATTTTCGATCGTCAAACGTGCTGTGAGTGTTTCCCATGATGGGTTTTCCGTAGGAAGGTTAATTTCTGTTATTTTTATTGTGTTTTTATGTACAATCGCTATCCCTCCCCCCTGTTTGTTAGGTCTGTTCTTTATGATGATCTTGTAGTCTGGTGGGAGCATTTCCCCGATGTCTACCCTGGACTTTTCTGTAAACCATGATTCCGGTGTCTACCACAATCCAGGGGGTTCCAGTGCACATCCATGAATCCCGGAGGGAAGGCAAAAAACATCCATCCCTGGACTAGATGATGATGTGGTATTGAAGGACAGGGTGGGCAAAGAACTGTCCCTGATATTGCCCTACAGGGGGGTGCTATTCTGGCCTTGATAGCCTAACCACAGACCACCCACCCTGATAAGAGCGACCCCGTCTGGAACCTTACCCTATATAAAAATAGCCCTAGTAAGCCCCTAGGCCCCTGACTTTCAGGTGATCACTATATAGATCTATGTGTTTTTGACTCATTATAAAAGTATATTATAAGTATATTGCACTCCTCTGTGTATCACACCTATCGATAGCACACCTATACCAGTCCTTCAAATGCTAGCTAATAGGGCCTCAAAAGTCCTTTTGTGTCCCTAACAGTCTGTCCCTGCTCCACACAGCAACCTCTCCCTACACTGGCAAAACACTGAATGCAAAATAGCGGCCAGATCAGGTTAATTTATAAGGTAGGGAGTATGTCCATGTGTTGAAACGTTTTTAATTGGCTCTCCTTTACCACCTGAAGGATGGGTCATGGGTCAAAGTTCTTCACAATGTAAAAGAATATGGCGGGCGCGAATATCTCCATATGTTCGCATGTTCGGCAAATCGCTAACACGCAAAGTTCGCCGCAAAACGACCGCCAGGCGAACTGCAAGGCCATCTCTACCTGGCACACATGAGCGACTACATGCTGCAGTGCTTGCGCAACATCCGCCGAGTTGCCCACATTCTAAATAGTGCTGATTACTGGGTGGCCACCCTGCTGGATCCTTGCTACAAGGACAACGTGCCGTCCTTAATTCCATCACTGGAGCGTGATCGGAAGATGTGTGAGTGCAAGCACATGCTGGTAGACGCACTGCTGATGGCATTCCCACCTGCAGTGGGGGCTCAGTGGAAGCACAAGGCAAATTCAGAGGAGGAGGAAGTAGTCAGCAACGCAGCTGGGGCACTGCAAGCACCTCAGAATGGAGGATTAGCATGGCCGAAATGTTGAAAAGCTTTGTCAGCATGCCACAACAACCAGCACCAGCAGCTGATATGGAACGTCTTAGCAGGAGGCAGCATTTCAGCAACATGGTAGAACAGTACGTGTGCACTTGCCTACACGTAATGACTGATGGGTCTGTCCCCATTCAACTTCTGGGTCTCCAAATTGGGCACATAGCATGAGCTTGCCCTTAATGCCTTGGAGGTGCTGGCCTGCCCTGCAGCAAGTGTATTGTTCGGACGTGTGTTTGGCATGGCGGGGGGGAGGGGGTGATCACAGACTAGCGCAGCCGCGCTCACGTTCAATAAAATGTACCAGGCATGGCTCCCACAGGACTTGTCCATACCTTGTGCTAAATAGACAAGTATACCGGCCGCAACCAGCCATTGTTATATTCCAGCGCACTTTCTCTTTGCGTTCTCTTTTCAATTTCCCATTGTTTTGGGGCCTTCCAAAATGTATAATAAATAAATAAATAAAGGGGAAAAAATACAGTTTTGGCTATCTCCGCCTTCTTCACCTTTACTTCCACCTACACCGCCACATTTACTGTCTCCTCAACCTTCTACTATACTTTGATCTCTGCCTCCTAGTTTAACATTTTTAATTTTTTTATTTTGTAATGTTATTTTAACTAATTTCCCTATCCACATGTGTTTGCATGGCAATTGTTCTGCTATTACCCCCATTTGCTTCCTTTTCCAGCCCTCTAGCCCTTACCATGACTCTTTTACAGCCATTTTAGTGCTTCAAAGTTGGGGTCCCATTGACTTCAATGGTGTTCGGTTTCGAGTTCGGGTCAAGTTTGGGTCCCTTACCCGAATTTTGCCCTGAAGTTCGGCTGAACATCCATGGGTCCTCTCATCCCTAGTCAAAGACATACAATATTCCTGGGGTCTGATACAAAATTTTTGCCTGGAGCTCCCTCAACTCTTGCTTAATATTTATAATATTGTTGTCCCTTCATGTGGCTTTTGGAACATCCTTTTTTACCAGGCCCCCTGTGCCAGCAGTATCTGTACCCTTTTTATATTTTGCCTTTGATCATTTCTTTGTATGCTCATGTTACAATTTGTTTGGAGAACCCATATCTACCACTCTCCTTACTTCACTTATGAAGAAGACCCTACTCCAAGGGTATATACAGAACCATATCCCAAAAAGTGTGCTACCTTCATTTGGCTACCTTAATGGTTACCATGAAATAATCTTTTATATCAGTTACTAATACCAGTTAGTATCCAGTACCTTCAGCTTCACCCTCAGGCCTACTGCTGACTATCAATGACCTTTGTTAGACGCAGTAGCTTCTTAAATGCTTCTTGCAGTTGTGCTTAGTCAGTTCCTGCTTGTGGTATAAAAGATTAGCACCCTATGCTCTTGTTTTCTTTTGTTTTACATTATTCTCTTGCTTACTCCACCTCATTCATAATGTAATGCTATCTCCTATTTCCTTCTGTAGCCTGCACATTATTATCCTGTAGGACCCAAGAATATGCTGTCAATCACTCTGAACTGAGTCAGTACTATGGAATGCCCAAAGTGCCATTTACATAATTAGATTACCAGGCCGAATATTGAGAACACAGGTTTGTATGAATGCTCATTCTCAATATTTGTCTTGTGTGAATATACCAAGAATCACCCAATGAACCAGCAAATACTTGTTTATTGGGTGAAAGCATTGATGATGTGGCACCCCAATTCATTATATCTGAGCAGCGAATTCTTAGGCCCCTTTCACACGGGCGTCATGTTTTTTGCCCGGATAAGAGGCGGGTGCGTTGCGGGAAAATGCGCGATTTTTCCGCGCGAGTGCAAAACATTGTCATGCGTTTTGCACTCGCGTGAGAAAAATCGCGCATGTTTGGTACCCAAACCCGAACTCCTTCACAGAAGTTCGGGCTTGGGATTGATGCTCTGAAGATTGTATTATTTTCCCTTATAACATGGTTATAAGGGAAAATAATAGCATTCTGAATACAGAATGCTTAGTATAATAGTGCTGGAAGGGTTAAAAATAATAAAAAAGTTAACTCACCTTCTCCTCTTGTTAGCGTAGATCCCGGTCTGTTCTTTAGCTGTGGACTGAATGACCTGAGGTGATGTCAGATCACATGCTCCAATCACATGGTCCATCACCATGGTGATGGAGCATGTGATCTGACGTCATCAAAGGTCCTTCAGCCCACAGCTAAAGAACAGACCGGCCTCTACGCGAACAAGAGGAGAAGGTGAGTTAACTTTTTTATTATTTTTAACCCTTCCAGCACTATTATACTAAGCATTCTGTATTCAGAATGCTATTATTTTCCCTTATAACCATGTTATAAGGGAAAATAATACAGTGAATAGACTGTCACCTAGAACCCATGCGTGAAAATCGCACCGCATCCGCACTTGCTTGCGGATGCATGCGATTTTCACGCAACCCCATTCATTTCTATAGGGCCTGCGTTACGTGAAAAACGCACAAAGAGGAGCATGCTGCGATTTTCACGCAACGCATAAGTGATGCGTGAAAATCACCGCTCGTGTGCACAGCCCCATAGAAATGAATGGGTCAGGATTCAGTGCGGGTGCAATGCGTTCACCGCACGCATCGCACCCGCACGGAAAACTCGCCCGTGTGAAAGGGGCCTTATAGAGAATAAATAATTGCAATCAGGCAATTATGAGTTGTGTTTGGTTCATTCCCAACAATTGACTCTCAGTTATCCCATGGAAAAGTGCCCTTGCAGTAAGCAAATCTGCTGAGGACCTGGAGCTTGTTATGTTTTGTAACAGGCAGACCAAAGAGTAACTATTTCTCTTGGAAATGTATGTTAAATTTCTCTTTTAATTTGGACTGTGCCAATAGTTTTTGACATTATCCAATAAGTACTGATAATTAAAGACTGTGTAGTGGCACATCCTTTTGACAAGGTTATGGTGACAACCAGTATTTAGTTTATTAATTTACTTGTTAAAAAAAGATGTCCCAGAATGCACACATTTACTAAACACGTGTCAGGAAGGTCTTCCCTGAAGTCAAAGAAAAATGGAAACAAATGATAACCTGTAATGACTAATGGTGCAAATTTGTTGAGTACACATTATACAATATATAATTGTGAGTGATGAACAAAAACTCTTTAATACCTGCTGCCAGATTTTGCATTAGAAAATATTAATGTTCAGTCAGGCTTAATCGTAAAAGAGTAAACAATATATTTTTATTTCCACAGCATCATTTGTATTAATCAGATTTATCAGTCTGACTTGACATTTCATTTGATCATAGGTTTATGCATGAGATACACTGAATAATAAGATTAATTAGATTTGATACATTTTAGCAATGAAATCCAAATAAGGAGAGATGATTAGAGTTGAGCGAACACCTGGATGTTCGGGTTCGAGAAGTTCGGCCGAACATCCCGGAAATGTTCGGGTTCGGGATCCGAACCCGATCCGAACTTCGTCCCGAACCCGAACCCCATTGAAGTCAATGGGGACCCGAACTTTTCGGCACTAAAAAGGCTGTAAAACAGCCCAGGAAAGAGCTAGAGGGCTGCAAAAGGCAGCAACATGTAGGTAAATCCCCTGCAAACAAATGTGGATAGGGAAATGAATAAAAATAAAAATTAAATAAATAAAAATTAACCAAAATCAATGGGAGAGAGGTTCCATAGCAGAGAATCTGGCTTCCCGTCACCCACCACTGGAACAGTCCAGTCTCAGATATTTAGGCCCCGGCACCCAGGCAGAGGAGAGAGGTCCCGTAACAGAGAATCTGTCTTCATGTCAGCAGAGAATTAGTCTGCATGTCATAGCAGAGAATGAGGCTTCACGTCAGCCACCACTGCAACAGTCCATTGGCATATATTTAGGCCCAGCACCCAGGCAGAGGAGAGAGGTCCCGTAACAGACAATCTGGCTTCATGTCAGCAGAGAATCAGTCTGCATGTCATAGCAGAGAATCAGGCTTCACGTCACCCACCACTGCAACAGTCCATTGTCATAAATTTAGGCCCAGCACTAGTGTTGAGCGGCATGTCCCATATTCGAATTCGCGAAATTTTGTGAATATTCGAAAGAATATTCGTAAAATATTCGCGATTATTCAAATTCGTTATTATTTCGCATATGCGATAATTCGAATTTTCGCATCGCATAATACATATGCTATGCAAAATTCACATGTGCGCTAATGAAATCGCCTTACGAAGATTCGCAACTCAATTCAATCACTAATGTATGAATGCAATGCCCTTTGCCTCTGTTCTGGGACAAGTGTAGATATTCGCATGTGCGCTAATAAAATCGCCTTACGAAGATTCGCACCTCAATCACTTTCTAGGGAATGTGAGACTTTTGGGAATCAATCGAGATACAGTGGGGGGTGATGACAGTAGTTGACAGAGTACAGATCAATGTAATCTGTAAGGTGGAAAGTAAAATAAAAAATACGAATTTTCGTTAATCAAATTTTACGAAGTTCTACGTATTCGCGAATATGGTGCTATACTATATGAATGCACAGGCCTTTGCCTCTCTGTTCTGGGGACAAGTGTAGATATTTGCATTTGCGTTAATAAAATCGCCTTACGAAGATTCGCAGCTCAATTCAATCACTAATGTATGAATGCAAAGCCCTTTGCCTCTGTTCTGGGACGTGCCGATATTCGCATGTGCGCTAATAAAATCGCCTTACGAAGATTCGCAACTCAATTCACTAATGTATGAATGCAAAGCCCTTTGCCTCTGTTCTGGGACGTGCCGATATTCGCATGTGCGCTAATAAAATCGCCTTACGAAGATTCGCGCCTCAATCACTTTCTAGGCAATGTGAGTAAGATCTGAGCTGTTGGACCTTTGGGAAACAATCAATTATATGTGTACTGTAATTTTGTGGGGGGGGGAAAAAACAAAAAACGAATATTCGTTTTTACGAATATATAGCACTATATTCGAAATATTCGCGAAATCGCGAAGTTGCGATATTCGCGAAAAAAATTTGCTTTTCGAATATTCGCGCTCAACACTACCCAGCACCCAGGCAGAGGAGAGAGGTCCCGTAACAGACAATCTGGCTTCATGTCAGCAGAGAATCAGTCTGCATGTCATAGCAGAGAATGAGGCTTCACGTCAGCCACCACTGCAACAGTCCATTGGCATATATTTAGGCCCAGCACCCAGGCAGAGGAGAGAGGTCCCGTAACAGACAATCTGGCTTCATGTCAGCAGAGAATCAGTCTTCATATCATAGCAGAGAATCAGGCTTCACGTCACCCACCACTGTAAGAGTCCATTTTCATAAATTTAGGCCCAGCACACAGGCAGAGGAGAGAGGTCCCGTAACAGAGGATCTGGCTTCATGTCAGCAGAGAATCAGTCTGCATGTCATAGCAGAGAATCAGGCTTCACATCACCCAACATTGGAACAGTCCATTGGCATATATTTAGGCCCCGGCACCCAGACAGAGGAGAGGTTCATTCAACTTTGGGTAGCCTCGCAATATAATGGTAAAATGAAAATAAAAATAGGATTGAATGAGGAAGTGCCCTGGAGTCCAATAATATATGGTTAAGGGGAGGTAGTTAATGTCTAATCTGGACAAGGGACGGACAGATCCTGTGGGATCCATGCCTGGTTCATTTTTATGAACGTCAGCTTGTCCACATTGGCTGTAGACAGGCGGCTGCGTTTGAGGCCTAGTATTTAGGCGCTGGGTGACCGGTATGGATTTAGTGACAGAATTAGACTTGGAAATGCACAGTAGCGTGTGTGTGAAGTTATTCTGAATGACCCTATGTGCACCTTGAATATTATATACCCTTTTAGGGATAGATTTCAAATAGCTCTGATATAGCAGAAACCACTAAATTATGAAATTGCTAAATTGGGAATTGTATTTCAACCCAGAACAAGAAATGTGCTTGAACGGACACTAAATAACTCGCCCAGCTACAGCACTAACGACAGATTTAGCTGGATATGAATTTGAGGCCTAGTATTTAGGCGCTGGGTGACAGGTATGGGTTTAGTAACAGAATTAGACTTGGAAATACACAGTAGCGGGTGTGTGTGAAGTTATTCTGAATGACCCAATGTGCACCTTGAATATTATATACCCTTTTAGGGATAGATTTCAAATAGCTCTGATATAGCAGAAACCACTAAATTATGAAATTGCTAAATTGGGAATTGTATTTCAACCCAGAACAAGAAATGTGCTTGAACGGACACTAAATAACTCGCCCAGCTACAGCACTAAGGACAGATTTAGCTGGATATAAATTTGAGGCCTAGTATTTAGGCGCTGGGTGACAGGTATGGGTTTAGTGACAGAATTAGACTTGGAAATACACAGTAGCGGGTGTGTGTGAAGTTATTCTGAATGACCCAATGTGCACCTTGAATATTATATACCCTTTTAGGGATAGATTTCAAATAGCTCTGATATAGCAGAAACCACTAAATTATGAAATTGCTAAATTGGGAATTGTATTTCAACCCAGAACAAGAAATGTGCTTGAACGGACACTAAATAACTCGCCCAGCTACAGCACTAAGGACAGATTTAGCTGGATATAAATTTGAGGCCTAGTATTTAGGCGCTGGGTGACAGGTATGGGTTTAGTGACAGAATTAGACTTGGAAATACACAGTAGCGGGTGTGTGTGAAGTTATTCTGAATGACCCAATGTGCACCTTGAATATTATATACCCTTTTAGGGATAGATTTCAAATAGCTCTGATATAGCAGAAACCACTAAATTATGAAATTGCTAAATTGGGAATTGTATTTCAACCCAGAACAAAAAATGTGCTTTGACGGACACTAAATAACTTTCCCAGCCACAACAGGACAGCGTTAACGAGAGATTTAGCAGGATATAAATTTGAGGCCTAGTATTTAGGCGCTGGGTGACCGGTATGGATTTAGTGACAGAATTAGACTTGGAAATGCACAGAAGCGTGTGTGTGTGAAGTTATTCTGAATGACCCAATGTGCACCTTGAATATTATATACCCTTTTAGGGATAGATTTCAAATAGCTCTGATATAGCAGAAACCACTAAATTATGAAATTGCTAAATTGGGAATTGTACTTCAACCCAGAACAAAAAATGTGCTTTGACGGACACTAAATATCTTGCCCAGCAACAACAGTACAGCGGTGGGTAACGAGAGATTTAGAGGGAATTAAATTTGAGGCCTAGTATTTAGGCGCTGGGTCACCGGTATGGATTTAGTGACAGAATTAGACTTGGAAATGCACAGAAGCGTGTGTGTGAAGTTATTCTGAATGACCCAATGTGCACCTTCAATATTATATACCCTTTTTGGGATAGATTTCAAATAGCTCTGATATAGCAGGAACCACTAAATTATGAAATTGCTAAATTGGGAATTGTACTTCAACCCAGAACAAAAAATGTGCTTTGACGGGCACTAAATAACTTTCCCAGCTACAACAGGACAACGGTAACGAGAGATTTAGAGGGATTTAAATTTGAGGCCTAGTATTTAGGCGCTGGGTGACAGGTATGGGTTTAGTGACAGAATTAGACTTGGAAATACACAGTAGCGGGTGTGTGTGAAGTTATTCTGAATGACCCTATGTGCACCTTCAATATTATATACCCTTTTAGGGATAGATTTCAAATAGCTCTGATATAGCAGAAACCACTAAATTATGAAATTGCTAAATTGGGAATTGTACTTCAACCCAGAACAAAAAATGTGCTTTGACGGACACTAAATATCTTGCCCAGCAACAACAGTACACCGGTGGGTAACGAGAGATTTAGAGGGAATTAAATTTGAGGCCTAGTATTTAGGCGCTGGGTCACCGGTATGGATTTAGTGACAGAATTAGACTTGGAAATACACAGTAGCGGGTGTGTGTGAAGTTATTCTGAATGACCCTATGTGCACCTTCAATATTATATACCCTTTTAGGGATAGATTTCAAATAGCTCTGATATAGCAGAAACCACTAAATTATGAAATTGCTAAATTGGGAATTGTACTTCAACCCAGAACAAAAAATGTGCTTTGACGGACACTAAATATCTTGCCCAGCAACAACAGTACAGCGGTGGGTAACGAGAGATTTAGAGGGAATTAAATTTGAGGCCTAGTATTTAGGCGCTGGGTCACCGGTATGGATTTAGTGACAGAATTAGACTTGGAAATGCACAGAAGCGTGTGTGTGAAGTTATTCTGAATGACCCTATGTGCACCTTCAATATTATATACCCTTTTTGGGATAGATTTCAAATAGCTCTGATATAGCAGGAACCACTAAATTATGAAATTGCTAAATTGGGAATTGTACTTCAACCCAGAACAAAAAATGTGCTTTGACGGGCACTAAATAACTTTCCCAGCTACAACAGGACAACGGTAACGAGAGATTTAGAGGGATTTAAATTTGAGGCCTAGTATTTAGGCGCTGGGTGACAGGTATGGGTTTAGTGACAGAATTAGACTTGGAAATACACAGTAGCGGGTGTGTGTGAAGTTATTCTGAATGACCCTATGTGCACCTTCAATATTATATACCCTTTTTGGGATAGATTTCAAATAGCTCTGATATAGCAGAAACCACTAAATTATGAAATTGCTAAATTGGGAATTGTACTTCAACCCAGAACAAAAAATGTGCTTTGACGGACACTAAATATCTTGCCCAGCAACAACAGTACAGCGGTGGGTAACGAGAGATTTAGAGGGAATTAAATTTGAGGCCTAGTATTTAGGCGCTGGGTCACCGGTATGGATTTAGTGACAGAATTAGACTTGGAAATACACAGTAGCGGGTGTGTGTGAAGTTACTCTGAATGACCCTATGTGCACCTTCAATATTATATACCCTTTTTGGGATAGATTTCAAAGAGCTCTGATATAGCAGGAACCACTAAATTATGAAATTGCTAAATTGGGAATTGTATTTCAACCCAGAACAAGAAATGTGCTTGAACGGACACTAAATAACTCGCCCAGCTACAGCACTAGGGACAGATTTAGCTGGATATAAATTTGAGGCCTAGTATTTAGGCGCTGGGTGACCGGTATGGATTTAGTGACAGAATTAGACTGGGATATGGCCAAAAAATGAACAGACTATTGCTGGTTAAATGCACTTGGTGTGACAGCTTCACCCTGATGTAGGCTTTAGCCAAAAAACAACCACACCATTGAGGGTTAAATGCACTTGGTGACAGGCGCAGCTTGCCCCTGATTTTGTATATGGCCAAAAAATGAACAGACTATTGCTGGTTAAATGCACTTGGTGTGACAGCTTCACCCTGATGTAGGCTTTAGCCAAAAAACAACCACACCATTGAGGGTTAAATGCACTTGGTGACAGGCGCAGCTTGCCCCTGATTTTGTATATGGCCAAAAAATGAACAGACTATTGCTGGTTAAATGCACTTGGTGTGACAGCTTCACCCTGATGTAGGCTTTAGCCAAAAAACAACCACACCATTGAGGGTTAAATGCACTTGGTGACAGGCGCAGCTTGCCCCTGATTTTGTATATGGCCAAAAAATGAACAGACTATTGCTGGTTAAATGCACTTGGTGTGACAGCTTCACCCTGATGTAGGCTTTAGCCAAAAAACAACCACACCATTGAGGGTTAAATGCACTTGGTCGCAGCTTGTGCTGGCGCACCACAAGACACAAAATGGCCGCCGATCACCCCAGAAAAATGAGACTGACAAACGGTCTGTGCAGCCTAAAAACAGTGAGCAATTGAGGATCAGCAGCTCAATGATCCACAGCTGCAGATCGATCAGTTAATCAAGTCCTTTGGAGGAGTTAATCTGCCTAATCTCGCCCTACTGTCGCAGCCGCAACCTCTCCCTACGCTAATCAGAGCAGAGTGACGGGCGGCGCTATGTGACTCCAGCTTAAATAGAGGCTGGGTCACATGGTGCTCTGGCCAATCACAGCCATGCCAATAGTAGGCATGGCTGTGATGGCCTCTTGGGGCAAGTAGTATGACGCTTGTTGATTGGCTGCTTTGCAGCCTTTCAAAAAGCGCCAAGAAAGCGTCACAAAAGCGCGAAGAAAGCGACGAACACCGAACCCGAACCCGGACTTTTACGAAAATGTCCGGGTTCGGGTCCGTGTCACGGACACCCCAAAATTCGGTACGAACCCGAACTATACAGTTCGAGTTCGCTCATCCCTAGAGATGATATAAAGTACATTTGAAGTGATAAAAGTGATGGTTTATTGGTAACTCCATTTCGACTAAAGTGAAATACAATACTTGGTAAAAGGTCCACTGGAATCTGCAGTGAATAATGTAAGTAATTTACTATTTGCACAAGGGAATTAAAATGGTTCAATTGAGTTGATCAGTATGCAGGGAGTGTAGACTATTAGGATATGTAACACGATCAAAAACTGTGCGCTGACATTTTAAAAACAGAATGTTTACTTAAGCAATTTGTCTTTCTGAGCAGTAGTTGCTGAATTATATGTTAATGTTATCCCTTGTGTTGTCGCATTAAGATAGCTTGTGACTGACAGGATATAGCATGCGATATGATCAGAATGCAGGATATAAATCAAGTGCTGGTATTACTGAAAAATAGAGCCGAACAGCCATACTACTGTACGGTATGTTAAAGGTGGATTATCAGAGAGAAGCTACATGATGCCATTAGTCCTTACGCTGCTCTCAGATATATGGACTCAGTTGCATCGATTTTCCCCTTCTCCATCCTACTGGAATAGATTAGAATAAGGGCTCGCTCAGACGGCTGTAGACGGCATGCAGCTGTCTGAATGAGCCCTGTCACAGTTAAGAGGCTGTCAGTAAATAGCATTTCAGTGAGTTTGGATGTCGGAAAAGATATTGGGGGACATTTATCATTTCTGGTTGTTTTTTGTGCAATTCTTAAGTCTGTCTTTGCTTTATGTGTTTGCCCCAAATTTATGAAATTGTGCACCTTAATAATATATTCAACGTGTTTTCAATGTGGTTTACAGCGATATGTGTTAAAGAGTACCTACCTAGAGTAGGTTGTGACTTTTTGTGAGATTTAAATAAGGTATAAACTTGTCATAAACATAGAACATTGTGAACAGTGGCTAAAGAGGCAAATGTTGCAACATTTACTGCAAAAAATGACGTGTAACACTCAAGTCAATGGGGACCCGAACTTTTCGGCACTAAAAAGGCTGTAAAACAGCCCAGGAAAGGGCTAGAGGGCTGCAAAAGGCAGCAACATGTAGGTAAATCCCCTGCAAACAAATGTGGATAGGGAAATGAATAAAAATAAAAATAAAATAAATAAAAATTAACCAATATCAATTGGAGAGAGGTCCCATAGCAGAGAATCTGGCTTCACGTCCCTCAACACTGGAACAGTCCATTGTCAGATATTTAGGCCCAGGCACCCAGGCAGAGGAGAGAGGGCCCGTAACGAGAATCTGGCTTCATGTCAGCAGAGAATCAGACTTCATGCCATAGCAGAGAATCAGGCTTCATGTCACCCACTACTGTAACAGTCCATTGTCATATATTTAGGCCCCGGCACCCAGGCAGAGGAGAGAGGTCCCGTAACAGAGAATCTGGCGTCATGTCAGCAGAGAATCAGATTTTATGTCATAGCAGAGAATCAGGCTTCACGTCACCCAACACTGGAACAGTCCATTGTCAGATATTTAGGCCCAGGCACCCAGGCAGAGGAGAGAGGTTCCGTAACAGAGAATCTGGCTTCATGTCAGCAGAGAATCAGTCTTCATGTCATAGCAGAGCATCATGCTTCACGTCACACACCACTGTAACAGTCCATTGTCATATATTTAGGTCCCGGCACCCAGGCAGAGGAGAGAGGTCCCATAACAGAGAATCTGGCTTCATGTCAGCAGAGAATCAGTCTGCATGTCATATCAGAGAATCATGCTTTACGTCACCCAACACTGGAAAAGTCCATTGTCAGATATTTAGGCCCAGGCACCCAGGCAGAGGAGAGAGGTCCCGTAACAGAGAATCTGGCTTCATGTCGGCAGAGAATCAGTCTGCATGTCATAGCAGAGAATCAGGCTTCACGTCACCCAACATTGGAACAGTCCATTGTCATATATTTAGGCCCCGGCACCCAGACAGAGGAGAGGTTCATTCAACTTTGGGTTGCCCCGCAATATAATGGTAAAATGAAAATAAAAATAGGATTGAATGAGGAAGTGCCCTGGAGTACAATAATATATGGTTAAGGGGAGGTAGTTAATGTCTAATCTGCACAAGGGATGGACAGGTCCTGTGGGATCCATGCCTGGTTCATTTTTATGAATGTCAGCTTGTCCACATTGGCTGTAGACAGGCGAATGTCTGTAATGTAATGACGCCCACTGCCGTGCTGAATACACGTTCAGACAAAACGCTGGCCGCCGGGCAGGCCAGCACCTCCAAGGCATAAAAGGCTAGCTCTGGCCACGTGGACAATTTAGAGACCCAGAAGTTGAATGGGGCCGAACCATCAGTCAGTACGTGGAGGGGTGTGCACACGTACTGTTCCACCATGTTAGTGAAATGTTGCCTCCTGCTAACACGTTGCGTATCAGGTGGTGGTGCAGTTAGCTGTGGCGTGTTGACAAAACTTTTCCACATCTCTGCCATGCTAACCCTGCCCTCAGAGGAGCTGGCATTGACACAGCTGCCTTGGCGACCTCTTGCTCCTCCTCTGCTTTGGCCTTGGGCTTCCACTTGTTCCCCTGTGACTTTTGTGAATGCTCTCAGTAGCGCGTCTACCAACGTGTGCTTGTACTCGCGCATCTTCCTATCACGCTCCAATGCAGGAAGTAAGGTGGGCACATTGTCTTTGTACCGTGGATCCAGCATTGTGGCAACCCAGTAGTCCGCACACATTAAAATGTGGGCAACTCTGCTGTCGTTGCGCAAGCACTGCAGCATGTAGTCGCTCATGTGTGCCAGGCTGCCCAGAGGTAAGGACAAGCTGTCCTCTGTGGGAGGCGTATTGTCATCATCCTGCGTTTCCCTCCAGCCACGCACCAGTGATGGGCCCGAGCTGCGTTGGGTGCCACCCCGCTGTGACCATGCTTCATCCTCATCCTCCTCCACCTCCTCCTCATCCTCGTCCTCCTCGTCCTCCAGTAGTGGGCCCTGGCTGGCCACATTTGTACCTAGCCTCTGCTGTTGCAAAAAACCTCCCTCTGAGTCACTACAAAGAGACTGGCCTGAAAGTGCTAAAAATGACCCCTCTTCCTCCTCCTCCTCCTCCTGGGCCACCTTCTCTTCCATCATCGCCCTAAGTGTTTTCTCAAGGAGACATAGAAGTGGTATTGTAATGCTGATAATGGCGTCATCGCCACTGGCCATGTTGGTGGAGTACTCGAAACAGCGCAACAGGGCACACAGGTCTCGCATGGAGGCCCAGTCATTGGTGGTGAAGTGGTGCTGTTCCGCAGTGCAACTGACCTGTGCGTGCTGCAGCTGAAACTCCACTATGGCCTGCTGCTGCTCGCACAGTCTGTCCAGCATGTGCAAGGTGGAGTTCCACCTGGTGGGAACGTCGCATATGAGGCGGTGAGCGGGAAGGCCGAAGTTACGCTGTAGCGCAGACAGGCGAGCAGCGGCAGGATGTCAACGCTGGAAGCGCGAACAGACGGCCCGCACTTTATGCAGCTGCTCTGACATGTCGGGGTAGTTGTGAATGCACCACCAAATTCAGCACATGCGCCAGGCAAGGGATGTGCGTCAAACCGGATATTCCCAGAGCTGCAACGAGATTTTGCCCATTATCGCACACCACCAGGCCGGGCTTGAGGCTCACCGGCAGCAACCACTCGTCGGTCTTTTGTTCTATACCCCGCCACAACTCCTGTGCGGTGTTGGGCCTGTCCCCCGAACATATGAGTTTCAGAATGGCCTGCTGACGTTTACCCCGGGCTGTGCTGAAGTTGGTGGTGAAGGTGTGAGGCTGACTGGATGAGCAGGTGGAAGAAGAGGAGGAGGAAGCTGAGTAGGAGGAGGTGGCAACAGGAGGCAAAGAATGTTGCCCTGCGATCCTTGGCGGCGGAAGGATGTGCCTGGGGCCCAGCCGCCACTACATTTACCCAGTGTGCAGTTAGGGAGATATAGCGTCCCTGGCCGTGCTTACTGGTCCACGTATCTGTGGTTAGGTGGACCTTGCCACAGATGGCGTTGCACAGTGCATACTTGATTTTATCGGATACTTAGTTGTGCAGTGAAAGCACGGCTCTCTTGGAGAAGTAGTGGCGGCTGGGAACAACATACTGTGGGACAGCAAGCGACATGAGCTGTTTGAAGCTGTCTGTGTCCACCAGCCTAAATAACAGCATTTCATAGGCCAGTAGTTTAGAAATGCTGGCATTCAGGGCCAAGGATCGAGGGTGGCTAGGTGGGAATTTACGCTTTCTCTCAAATGTTTGTGAGATGGAGAGCTGAACGCTGCCGTGTGACACGGTTGAGATGCTTGGTGACGCAGGTGGTGGTGTTGGTGGTACATCCCATGTTTGCTGGGCGGCAGGTGCCAACGTTCCTCCAGAGGCGGAGGAAGAGGCTGAGGCGGCGGCAGCAGCAGAAGAGGCCAAGGCGGCAGCAGCAGAAGAGGGCGCAGGGGGAGCCTGAGTGACTTCCTTGTTTTTAAGGTGTTTACTGCACTGCAGCTCATGCTTTGCATGCAGGTGCCTGGTCATGCAGGTTGTGCTAAGGTACAGAACGTTAATGCCTCGCTTCAGGCTCTGATGGCACAGCGTGCAAACCACTCGGGTCTTGTCGTCAGCACATTGTTTGAAGAAGTGCCATGCCAGGGAACTCCTTGAAGCTGCCTTTGGGGTGCTCGGTCCCAGATGGCGGCGGTCAGTAGCAGGCGGAGTCTCTTGGCGGCGGGTGTTCTGCTTTTGCCCACTGCTTCCTCTTTTGCTACGCTGTTGGCTCGGTATCACCACTGCCTCTTCCTCCGAACTGTGAAAGTCAGTGGCACGACCTTCATTCCATGTGGGGTCTAGGACCTCATCGTCCCCTGCATCGTCTTCCACCCAGTCTTGATCCCTGACCTCCTGTTCAGTCTGCACACTCCAGAAAGACGCAGCAGTTGGCACCTGTGTTTTGTCATCATCAGAGACGTGCTGAGGTGGTATTCCCATGTCCTCATCATCAAGAAACATAAGTGGTTGTGCGTCAGTGCATTCTATGTCTTCCACCGCTGGGGAAGGGCTAGGTGGATGCCCTTGGGAAACCCTGCCAGCGGAGTCTTCAAACAGCATAAGAGACTGCTGCATAACTTGAGGCTCACAGTTTCCCTGGTATGCATGGGGGTGATGTGACAGACTGATGGGCTTGGTTTTCAGGCGCCATCTGTGCACTTTCTGCAGAAGACTGGGTTGGAGATAATGTGAACGTGCTGGATCCACTGTCGGCCACCCAATTGACTAATGCCTGTACCTGCTCAGGCCTTACCATCCTTAGAACGGCATTGGGCCCCACCAAATATCGCTGTAAATTTTGGCGGCTACTGGGACCTGAGGTAGTTGGTACACTAGGACGTGTGGCTGTGGCAGAACGGCTACGTCCTCTCCCAGCACCAGAGGGTCCACTAACACCACCACAACCATGTCCGCGTCCCTTACTAGATGTTTTCCTCATTATTACTGTTCACCACAATAACAAAAATATTATTTGGCCCAATGTATTGTATTCAAATTCAGGCCTTTTTTTACAGACACCTAACACTATCTGGCTATCTATTTAGGTACCGTATTACACTAATAAAGGCACAGCAGTAATGACAGATTTAGCTGAATATAAATTTGAGGCCTAATATTTAGGCGCTGGATGACAGGTATACGTTTAGGGACAGAATTAGACTTGGAATTGCACAGTAGCGTGTGTGTGAAGTTATTGAGAATGACCCTATCTGCACCTTGAATCTTATATACCCTTTTAGGGATAGATTTAAAGTAGGCCTGATACAGCAGAAACCACTAATTTAGAGAATTGCTAAATTGGGAATTGTATTTTAACCCAGAACAAAAACTGTGCTTTGACGGACATTAAATAACTTGACCAGCCACAGCAATTATGACAAATTTAGATGAATATAAATTTGAGGCCTATTATTTAAGCGCTGGATGACAGGTATACATTTACAGACAGAATTAGACTTGGAAATGCACAGTAGCGTGTGTGTGAAGTTATTGAGAATGACCCTATCTGCACCTTGAATCTATTATACCCTTTAGGGATAGATTTAAAGTAGGCCTGATACAGCAGAAACCACTAATTTAGAGAATTGCTAAATTGGGAATTGTATTTCAACAAGAACAAAAACTGTGCTTTGACGGACACTAAATAACTTGACCAGCCACAGCAATAATGACAGATTTAGATGAATATAAATTTGAGGCCTATTATTTAAGTGCTGGGTGACAGGTATACATTTACAGACAGAATTAGACTTGGAAATGCACAGTAGCGTGTGTGTGAAGTTATTAAGAATGACCTTATCTTCACCTTAAATCTAATATACCCTTTTAGGGATAGATTTAAAGTAGGCCTGATAAAGCAGAAACCACTAATTTAGAGAATTGCTAAATTGGGAATTGTATTTCAACCCAGAACAAAATCGGTGCTTTGACGGACACTAAATAACTTGCCCAGCCACAGCAATAACCACAGATTTAGATGAATATAAATTTGAGGCCTATTATTTAGGCGCTGGGTGACAGGTATACGTTTACACACAGAATTAGACTTGGAATTGCACAGTAGCGTGTGTGTGAAGTTATTGAGAATGACCCTATCTGTACCTTGGATCTTATATACCCTTTTAATGAATAGATTTAAAGTAGCCCATATAAAGCAGAAACCACTAATTTAGGAAATTGCTAAGTTGGGAATTGTATTTCAACCCTGAACAAAAATATATCCTTTGCCAGACAGCAGATAGTATTACAATTGGCTGGCCACAGCTGAAATTTAGATTTAGGGTACTGCTATTTTGGCAATTGTATTTCACCCCTTAATAAAATAGCAAGCACAGCCAAGCCCCTGATGTAGGATATAGCCCAAAAATAACCACACTATTGATGGTTAAATGCACTTGGTGACAGCTTGCCCCTGATGTAGGATATAGCCAAAAAATAACCACACTAATGATGGTTAAATGCACTTGGTGACAGCTTGCCCCTGATGTAGGATATTGCCAAAAAAATAACCACACTATTGATGGTTAAATGCACTTGGTGACAGCTTGCCCCTGATGCTGGTTATTGTTAAAAAATAACCACACTATTGATGGTTAAATGTACTTGGTGACAGATTGTGCTGGCGCACCACAAGACACAAAATGGCCGCCGATCACCCCAGAAAAAAGTGACTGAAAAACGCTCTGTGCAGCCTAAAAACAGTGAGCAATTGAATAGCAGCAGTTCAATGATCCACAGCTGTAAATCGATCCCTGAATTAGGTCTTTTGGAGGCGTTAATCACTGCCTAATCTTGTCCTAACGTCGCAGCTGAAACCTCTCCCTACACTGATCAGAGCAGAGTGACGTGCGGCGCTACGTGACTCCAGCTTAAATAGAGGCTGGGTCACACGCTGCACTGGCCAATCACAGCCATGCCAATAGTAGGCATGGCTGTGACGGCCTCTTGGGGCAAGTAGTATGACGCATGTTGATTGGCTGCTTTGCAGCCTTTCAAAAAGCGCCAAGAAAGCGACGAACACCGAACCCGGACTTTTACGAAAATGTTCGGGTCCGTGTCACGGACATTCCAAAATTCGGTACGAACCCAAACTATACAGTTCGGGTTAGCTCATCCCTAATTGTAAGTTTTTTAGTTTTATAATAAAATTGTAAAGCTGGTCTTGTATGTCTCATAGTGCACAAGGCTGCTTTTGTAAGGTATGCTGACTGTACCTGTCTCATGGATAGGTTGTTGGCTTGCATATACCCAGCTTTTGGCATATAGCCTTTGTGTGATTGTTTGTTATATGTTATAGGTAATAAAATTGTGCGCACAATACGTGCATATAACATTGCCGATTGTGAATTTTTGGCGAATATTCAGTTACAAATTAGCAAAATATAGCAAATTTCAATATTGCTTATGCCACTCATCACTACCTGTGAATATCTCTATGCACAGTTTCAATATGTTGGCATACATAAGTATAGCAATGTGAAGTTAAAGTAGTTATCTGACCCCAACTCAAAATTTGTTACCAAAGGAAATATGTGCACAATAAAGATGGAAACAAACACTCACCTCTAGAGGACAGCTTTATTAAAGCACTGAGGGTTCTGTTCCCACTTTAACAGAAGTGTGACATCCCATCCGTGGTTAACGTGAACTGATGTAGCCATTTATTGGCCTCAGTGGTGATGCGTCCCATAGTGGCAAGTGACCAATGAGCCTTTTTCTTAGTGTTAATGAAGACTGCAGTGCTAACTGTATTTTACAGCAGTGGTATGCTTAAAACTATTTATTAATCTACAGCAGGATACACTTTGGATGGGCTACAGCAGCAAATCTGGTCATAGAAAATGAGGTCACAGTGAACCAGAATTATTAATTCTTCAAATGTAATAATGGAATAAAGTTGCCTGGTTTGACAAATGTTGATTGAACTGAACAAACATTGGCATAAACCATGTACTGTGGATCTATAGATCTATTCGGACTTGTATCACTGGTTGAAAGTGGAGGTGGTGCTGTGATGATATTTAATGTAGCAATGTATTATCTAAAGCTAGTTCCCCAAACATGGTAGCATGTTAAACATGCTTCTATAATAATCTGTTATGAAGGCTACTTACAAAGCCTCGGTTACAAGTGTGAACATGGCCTAAAGGTGTAAAAAATAAACTTTTTATAGCCTGCAACGCCCCTGTTACATGTATGTATACCTTCAGGGCAAGGACCAAGCCTGTAGCAGCACAGCTTTGATTGAAGTTATTTGTTAATTTCTATATAATATTTTGTTATAGCTTATTAGAGCACCGTTTTATCATCATGCAATGCAGTTTAAAATACAATGATACTGTAACATTTACCAAGATCAATGGCAATGAGTCTCTATACAGCATTATTAGTGAAAAGCTCACTAGATTGCGTAATGTTTTCCCCTGAAATTACACTAGCAAGTTTTCATCCTCATCTGAGAAGTGAGTGACTTCTGATCAGGGAGTTCAGCTAATTGTATGCAGTGTGTAAGATTCTGGCTCTCATCCCAGACAGAGCTTATAAGGATTTATCTTTATTCTAGAGAAAACTGAGGGATATGGGAACCATAGAGAACCTGCATTGCTTAAGAGGCATGCAATATTTTTCTCAGTTGCAAGTTTTCAAAGCACCAGTGCCCTGTGTCACTGTGACCTAAATGAAGGTTATAATTTACAATGACTGATATCAGCATAGATTAGAGTTAAAAATTAGACAATATTTTGTGGATTTAATATGAGTAGATGTAGGAAATAATTCTTCCCATTAATATTAACTAACATTTTTTATTTTTTTTTCACTTTATTTGTATTGAACATTAAATTATATGCAGTTTATAAAATTATAATAATTAGCATTTATTAATCTTAGATAAATTATATCAATTTCTACATTAAAAATAACGACATCATCTGTTTCAATAAGGATGGAAGGGCTGACCTATTTTTAAATTAAACAATATTATGCCTTTAGCTTTGGCATAGTAGGATATTAAACTCAACCAGAAGATAGTACAGTATATGCCACTCTGTCCTGTATTTGCTAGTTATTTAGATTACAGTGACATCAACTCCATCAAACTCTACACTTTTCCAGTATGGCTAATGAGATCATGATCATGCTGTCATGGTTCTGTGTGACATACCCATCTTTGCGTCATCAGAACATATCAGATCACTGTGTCATCTATGCAAACCATAGACAGTACTGCAGATTAGATAATTGAACATAAAAGAATATGGAGACAAACATTAAACAAATAAACTTGCACACTCAGATTGGTTAAGCATGCATGTTTAATTCAACAAACAGAAGGATATAACTCACTGCCTATCATCTCTGGTAGATTCTTCTCAGTGGGGGAACAAAGGATTGCACATGTTGAATTAAAATTAGTCAGGCTGCCCAATAAACAAGATTTTTGAATGTGGACTAAGGATGAGCTAGCTGGTTTGTAATGAACCGGGTAACAAAACCCCACTATGGCAGATAGTCAAGAGAGTCTCCTTTTTAGTGACTTTTGTAAGAGCAGTCAACATTTTGACTGCCATGAGAAGAAGGGTAGTGGCTGCAGTGGCAATAAAGAGGGTATGCAATGTATACCCTCTACATATTTGGTTAACCTTAGCTTTCCATTCAGATATGGAAGGAGGGTTTGTGTCTCTAGCCAATGTAGATGAATTATCATATTGGCTGCTGCCAGAAGATGTGATACTAGATTCTTTTTGGATGGGGCATATTCAGGTGAGGGAAGGGACAGGGCTACCATCTCTAATTTAAGTTTGATATCCGGGGTTGTTAGTTTCTGAATTGTAGATTCTACTTCTCCCCAAAAAGCTTTTATCCGAGGGCAGTCCCACCAAATATGTGACAAAGTACCTATTTCTCCTCCACACCTCCAGCACTCCCTCGCATCAGACAGACCTCTCCTGAAGAGGAAATCAGGGGTTCTGTACCATCTTGCTAGCATTTTGAAATGGTTCTCCTGTAGACGAGTACAGGCAGAGAATCCATGCGAGTTTGCTAATACTTTGTTTACTTCTGCATCATTTAGAACTTTGTTCAATTCTTTTTCCCATTCTCTGAGATATAGGGGTTTCAATGGTTCACCCAAGCCTCCCACCAATGGGATAGAGTTTTGCAACTTTCCTTGCTGCAGGGATTGGTGAGTAGAACAATTTCTCAAAGTCAGTCAGGGATCTTTGGAGGGGGTACTGCTCTTTCAATTCTCCACACACAGCTCTAATATGGGATTTCATAAGAAAAAAACCCAGGCAAGTCTACAATCTTACGTGGGAGTGTTTCAAGTATGGAAGAATCTACCTCAGGAGTGATCTCATTAAGTCTAGTTGATGTTAGATGAGACCATAGCTGTGGTTTATCTCCGTTGCTTTTATTAAGGAGATCCGGGATAAGGCTTACTGGCATCAGGGGAGATGGGGTAGGCGCCAGAGTTTTGCTAATTTCTCTCCAGACTTCTCCAAGCCCTCTGAGCATGGGATCTACAGTCACGTCTCTGTCTGTGTTTATCTGGGAGCCATAAGTGTTTCTGGAAACATTGACCTGTACTATATCTGCAGATAGCATGCACATCTGGTTGTCTTTTTGGGTCAACTAGCTCTAACTATCTATTAAGCTGTATCGCTTTATAGTAACTAGAGACATCAGGCAATCCTAAGCCCCCTTGTTCCTTACTTCTAATCAGAGTTCTATGAGAGATACAAGGCTTTCTACCATTCCAGAGGAATTTGGAGAACATGCTTTTTATACTCGAGAGAAAGGATTTAGGAAGCCATATTGGGACCAATTGCATAGTATACAGGATTTTGGGTATTACATAAGCTTTTAAAATGTTTTTCCGTCCCATCCAGGAAAGGTAAGGTAGGCTGTAAGGGTCTATTCACACGTCCGTTGTTTCTTTCCTCATCTGTTCCGTTTTTTGCGGAACAGATCTGGACCAGATCTGGACCCATTCATTTTCAATGGGTCCTGAAAAAAATCGGACAGCACAATGTCTGATTTTTTTTCAGGACCCATTGAAAATGAATGGGTCCAGATCTGGTCCAGATCTGTTCCGCAAAAAATGGAACAGATCAGGAAAGAAACAACGGACGTGTGAATGGACCCTAAGTCTGAAGCAAATTCTGTGTTTCTTTTAAAAGGGGAGTGTAATTGTGCAGGTATAGGTTGTTGGTGTCTTTGGAGATTTGGATCCCCAGGTATTTAATTGGTCCTTTAGTCCAATGGAATGGGAGTTGGGTGCTTAGGGCAGTGATTTTATCCACTGGTAGGGATTTTGTGTGTATATTATGAGGTAACCATCTGTTACACCAGTAAGTGAATACATCTAAGGTACTTTTTAGTAGATAATGATTGTATAATTAGTTAGATTATAATCACATATCCACATGACAGGTTCCCTTTAAGCATGGAGGGATCATGACTTCAGATGGAAAAAAATGATTAATATTCTAAAAACAAATATATAGCAATATATTGAATATAGTGCTATATATTAGTTTTTTAGAACATTAGTCATTTTTTTCATCTGAAGTGAACAGTGTTTAGTGTTCACTTCAGATGGAAAAAGGACAATTTGATAACGCTTCTTCCCTAAATGCCTCTCCAGTAACAATCTCACATTCCCACCTGCCTACGACCACATCTCATATAGCTATTTCTTGTGATGCTTTAGTGGAGGTGTAGTCACCTTTGTTATGTGACACAAGAGAATTTAGACTAGAACCTTCAGAATCACAGGTTCATATCCATGATGCAAACATAATTATAAAAAAAAACGAAATGGCTGCACACCATTATACATACAAACAATAGAGCTAAGAAATGGGGGTCATTCTAAATAAAAGTGGTACAATAACGGAAGCTCTTTTCTATGGATGGACAGAGAACCATCTTATGAATCTAGGAGGGCTGTTGTGTTATTTCTTGTTGTGCTTTTGTATAATCTAACTCCAATCGGTAATTTGCATTATTGACAGCAATGACATCTGTACATTAGGACGTTAAGTGATGATGTCATGAGTAGGATCATGGTCTTACACCATAAGCTCTCTCTATTTTGTCCACATTAGTTAGTTCCTTGGTATGACATATGTTGTTATGTGGCCTTCATCGTCTAGTACTATGTGGCCCTTTTCACTTAGTTACTGGAGATGAGGTGGACACATATATTTGGGGGTAATAATGATTTGAGTGATAGAGAGTTGAACACATTTCTTGCTCTTGTGGTTCATTCATGTCACTATACAGATTTTTATGTATATGTGTCGCTTTTCATATAAATACAATGCCTTTATGGCTAATTTGGTTTTGATATTGTGGATATGTCCGAAGTCATATGAAGTATAGTTTATCCAACTCTCCCCTTTTAGGGATCTGGTTTTACATTGCCGACAGTTTTTGGCTCACCTAATAAATATAAAAATCCGCTGCATAATTCCTGAAATACATAGGTTTGATACCTGTACACATAAGACACGCCTTCATGATGTATAGCTGACGTCTGCCCGGGGGAGTGTCTCAGTGAGTGCTCCTGCCTCCCGAGCAGTGGTCAGCTGATTGGATGTGCCAGATGTCAGTGGGAGGAGCAACTTTGTTATAGCATTTGGATTTAGGCGGCCGCTTCACGGCCCCACCAGTGACGGGTGTGCTGCCACATGTAAGAGGTGTCGTGCTTGTTATATGTCTGTTTGCCTGTTCTACTGATATTAATCAATATTGGCATGAGTAGTGATGAGGGCTCCTGAGGGGGTTAGGACACTAGAAACGCGTCGAGCCAGCGTGGAGCTACAGCCAGTGTTAGTAGACCAAATTTATATATATCAGACAGCGTCAGTTAGTTTTTAATGCAAATCAGTAGTGAGGTCAGTTCAGTAAGATATCAGGAGTGTTGGAGCATTAGTGACCTATTGGACAATGTGCTGAATACCACTAGGCATACCCTACCCCGCTACTACCGATCCTCACTAGTGATATTATACCAGAGCTAAATATCACAGATGTACAGTGTATTTTGAGCAGTTAACATGGGTTGCTCCTAGTAACAGATACAGGAGCGAAAGTGGCTATGTTCATACACATGTATTCAGCTTGATAGTCAAATAATACTGGGATAGCTCCTAGGTATAATATTGGATAATAATTTATCCTTGTGTAATTTCCCCCATTTTAAGCAAATAACAGAATAAAGTTGGTTTGTTATTTTATTTTAGTGTCCCTATATATACTGTGATCCGGAACTGTCGGTGACGTAATTGTGAATATCTATCAATAATTATGGTGAAATTAATATTGTGTAGTGGTTAAAGTTCTGTGCTGTGAAACAGAATGTGTGAGTTCAAATTCTGTCACAAACTATTTCAGAAATAGAGGCTAATCTTAATTCAAACATATAATTTTATATATACGTTTTTAGCCATAATATATTTACACATATTATATATTTAGAATAATAAATATATCATAATATACTAGACATTAAGCCCGTTACAATAACGGGCGCTAGAACAGTAGTGCTGGCACTGTTATGGGGGGGTACCTGTGGATGACACTGTTATGGGGGGGTACCTGTGGATGACACTGTTATGGGGGGGGCGTACCTGTGGATGACACTGTTATGGGGGGTACCTATGGATGACACTGTTATGGGGGGTACCTATGGATGACACTGTTATGGGGGGTACCTATGGATGACACTGTTATTGGGGGGTACCTGTGGATGACACTGTTATTGAGGGGTACCTGTGGATGACACTGTTATGGGGGGTACCTATGGATGACACTGTTATGGGGGGTACCTGTGGATGACACTGTTATTGAGGGGTACCTGTGGATGACACTGTTATTGAGGGGTACCTGTGGATGACACTGTTTTGGGGGGTACCTGTGGATGACACTGTTTTGGGGGGTACCTGTGGATGACACTGTTTTGGGGGGTACCTGTGGATGACACTGTTATGGGGGGTGTCTGTGGCATCCACAAATCCCCCCATAACAGTGTCGCTGTTTAGTGTGAATGTAATGGCAGCGGGGCCCGGTACAGTCACTGTATTGCACCGGCCCCGCTCAGAGTAGTAATACTTTGAATAACTGTAATAATAATAACGATCTTCACTTCTTTACTTACTACATGGTGAGGCAGGAGGCCAGGCGGGCGGCCAGGCACTGGCAGCGTAACTCACTACGTCATGCGCCTGCTCCGCCTGCTTCATTCATGCAGTGGGCGGAGCAGGGGCGTCACTTAGTGAGTTACGCTACCAGTGCCTGGCCGCCCGCCCGGCCTCCTGCCTCACCATGAAGTAAGTGAGCCGGGCCGGTGCAATACAGTGACTGCCCCCCGCTGCCATTACAGTAGGATGCTACACATGTAGTGTCCGTGAATTGTGTGCCGATGGAGCGGCGTCTGGCCGCACTGCGCGTGTGGGGAAGCGGGCGCATGCGCAGTACGGCATAATGAGTAAGATAGCCGGCTCTCAGTGTGCACGGATTCCCGGGATCTGTGACGGCTGCACTGTCCCGTGTGCTCCGAGCAGAGTAACTCTCAAAGCCGCTGTGCCCGGCTCCCGGCGTCCTCCTCCCTGAGTGCTGCTAGCCGCCGATGTGCCCCCGAGCTCTGGATTGGCCTGTGTGTGTGTGTGTCCGTCCGCTGCGCATGCGCACTTCTATAATTGGCACACACGCACGGACACCAGCCCTGAGCACGTACACAGATAATAGTATAGATAAATATTCTCTATAATAAAGTCCCTGTGTGCGTGTCCGACCGTGCGTGTGTGACGATTAGTTAAGTGCGCATGCGCGGCAGCCAATCAACACACGGCGCTCCGCACGCACCGCCCACCCCTGTACATCGGCCCGCTGCTGTGCCCAGCTCCACCGTGCTTCCTCCTCCCCCTCCGTCTTCCTCTGCAGCTGACTGACACCCCGGGATCTGGGCCCGGCAACCGCCGCCTGCCACAATGTATCCTTCACCGACACCCTTATGCACTGCCCACACCTGCACACCAGGCAGAGAGTGGCCCGTACCTGCTGCAGCATTGCATACTGGAGTTCATAGAACTCCCAAAGAGCCTGGGAGGACAAAGCTGGGAGCACTGGGGATGGGGACCTCCTATTCTGGACCCCGGGTATCTGTCAGCTCAGGGGGCACATGTTAGTCCCCGCAGCGGCCACATCCTACTCGCTCCTATCTCACCCTAACCCCGCCCACCAAAGTCAGGAAATGGCCGCACAGTAGCAAGTGAGGGAAGCTTTCACAGGCAGAGTGCATTACACATGTATTATACTCCAACCCCCATCATTACACTACAACCCTCATTGGAGTGTAATGATGGGGATTGGAGTGTAATATGTGTGTAATGATGGGGATTGGAGTGTAATATGTGTGTAATGATGGGAGTTGGAGTGTACTATGTGTATAATGATGGGGATCCTGGGGTGTAAGGCGTCTGCAGATGAAGCGGTCGGAACGAGACCTGGAACTTGAGCCAGAGCAACAAAACAGCTCAAACCAGCAAGGCAGACAGAGCCAAATGTCCCACTGGGCCCCACAGGACCCCTAATAGCCGCACTCAACACAAGGCTACATCTCAGGAAGGGGAAGAAAAACGCAGCGTCCAGGTGAAGGCACAGAGCACGAGGTGCCACAGGATCAGGCGGACTAGGGGAGAAGGTGGAACACTAACAGCCTGGAGAAGCGAGGGGATACCAGAGGAAGCAGGCGGGAGTAGGTGTCTCGCTCCCTCTCACATCATTTGCCCGCCGGTAGAGGACTCAGCATCCGGGCACATAACATTCCAGCACGAGCGGCATCAGGATCATGGAGACTAGTCAGGAGGAGGGCGTGACGCCACGTCCTCACGTCATCATGTCCTCACGTCATCACGTCCTTGCTCAATGTTACACTGTTATACAAGCTGTACACTGACTACTTTACATTGTATCAAAGTGTCAGATCTTCAGTGTTATCCCATGAAAATATATAATAAAATATTTACAAAAATGCTAATTTATACATAGCATTATCTGTCATTGTATTGATACCATTGATTATAGTGGGAAGACTACTGAATTAGGTTTAGAAGCAAGAGACAAAACTTCAGGATTATTTATAAATGCACAACACTGACAGGTGAGCATTAAATCAGCAGGCTTCTCCTCAAACAGCTGATCGGCAGGGTCCTGGGTGTGGTATCCCAACCAATCACATACTGAGGACCTATCCCAAGGAAAGGTCATCAGTATAAAAAAGTTGGAAAAACTCTTTAACAAGAAAGTTATCTTAGTTATCTAGTATAGGCAGAATGGGTCTTAAGGGGAGTTTCCATGTTCTCCTGTTTCTGTGGGTTTCCTATTATACTCTAAAAACAACAGCATACAACTGGCCCTAATGTATATGTGGGTGTTTATGGAGAAAAAAAGAGTGATGCGAGGGATAACAATCTTTGTAAACTGATGTGAAATAAAATAGCAGTTTATAAGAAAAGGAAAATAAAATGTAAAAACCCCAATACACTTAACGCACTCCATGTTTTGGCGTCAGTCCAATAATAAACATAGAATGACTTACCATCCACTGTGCTCCTAAATACTTCTATTTCCAATTCTTATTTCTTTTTTCTGGAATACAATTTTCCCAATATACATAATCCAGTGGACTGCAAGCCCTATCCTCTCAAGGGTCCTGTTAAACGGCATTATTCTTGGGATTCACAAATGGAAGTACAATTCTCCTGGCACTTACTGGATCAATCTACAATTAATTTTTCTTATTTTTTAACACTGCAGCGTCATACTGAAGATGTGAAAATTATGAACACATATGAAATTAAGTAATGAACAAAAAAGTGTAAAGATTCTTCAAACAAGCCCCTTTTTTCTTTGATGACAGCTTTGCATTCTCTTTATCAGCTTTATGAGGTAGTCACCTAGAATAGTTTTCAATTAACAGATATGCCCCGTCGAGAGTTAGTTTGTGGAATTTCTCGCATCTCATCTACAATGTATTTGAGACCATCAGTTGTGCTGTGCAGAGGTAGGATTGGTACACAGTCCTATATAGTGTTTATCCCTATTCTAAAACTAATTTTACAAAATCTAATCTACATTAAAAGGTGTGTCCAAACTTTTGATGGTATGGTACACTCCATTCCCTAGTTCATACACTTTTAACCTCAAATTAGCCCAGGTTTTGGAATCATATTTGTTTCAATGGAGGCTGTCATCACCTTGCAAAACTGCTGACAGTGCTAAGTAGGAGCCATGAACAACTCTCAGCATTTTAAACTAATCTTTTTATTAGCAACACTGAAAAAGTACTGTTCTCTCGTTTGCCCAGAATCCAGTCCCTCAAGCTAAAATGCTAATAGCTTTCTGCAGTAAGCTGCTTGACAACACATCCCCTCTGCTCTGAGTGATAGCTGTAATGGACTCCTGGTTGGACACATCAGCCATCACTCAGTGAAGAGCAGTATCAGCAGTTTTTACTATTAGCAGGTTTCGCTTCACGGCTTCTTCAAGGGCTGTGAGTTGACAATCACAAACACAATAGAGAGCAATTGTCTTTGTGATTGTGAACCCATAGCTCTTGAAGAAGCCATGAGGTGAAACGGGTCAGGCAGGTAAATGACTACATGATTTATGCTTAAGGCTTTTTTTAGAGGACCTTTTACAAATTTTTTGTTAAACTAAGTACCTTTACAAGCGGAGTACGCTCCACTGATGCTGATATAACTTTTCTTTTTTTTTTCACACGCCCCTCGGCTACCCCGCCCATGCCCCCATTCTGTTTTCCCTTGTATGCTAATAGATAGCATCAGTACGGGGAGAGAGAGACACCAGCGCTTCTCAGTGGGCGTCTCCTTGTCCGTGGTGCAGTCCAATCGCAGCAGACCACGTCACAGTCTGGGAGAAGGTGAGCTGTTTTTTGCTCCCTGGCTATTACTTGGTCCTCTTTAATCTTATATCCTTTAAATAGTGAATAAATAAAAATAAGCCTGTATTTTTTTTTTATGACCGTTCTACCTATGGTGCCCATATGTTTGCTCCTCCTGAGTTTCGACTCAGAAAAATCCTTTCAGAGACGAGAGAAGGAAAAGCGCTGGAAAGGCCCCTCTACTACGAAGGAAAGATGCCAACTTGTATTGAGCGAATGGAAGTCCACAAAGTTGAATTTCCTCATGCTTCGTGGTAGCCAATTGATTTTCCCTGAATGGCGGTAAAAAAATAAAAATAATTATCCTTACCTCATCCATTTTATCGTAACGAGCTGGCTGCCTCTATCTTGATTGAAGATCTTGCACAAAATCTCATGCAACGTCACCGCGCGAGATTTCGTGCTAGATCGTCAATCAAGATAGAGGCAGCCGGCTCGTTACGATCAAATGGATGAGGAAAGTGTGATTTAATTTTTTTTATTTATTTATTTTACACTGTAATCTGAAGGCATCTGAAGGGGACAGTGACAGAGTGGTGTAATCACCGCTCCCTGTCATTGCACCCACTACTTACAAAGAAATGTGCTTCGTGACAAAGTAATTCATCACAAAACAAATTTTTTGTAAAATATGGCGAAGCAGCCATATCAAATTTTACAATACTTCGCTCATTATTACTGCCAACATTAGCTGCTGATCCAAATTGTGTCCGAATTTTTCAGACACTGACGTGAAGATAAAGTAAAGTTGGGTGTGGTTCAGCCCTGACTTTATTGGAAGAGAAGGCTTATCAGGAGGAGAAGTATTACGGACGCTGGGAGTGGTGAGAAAAGATGCATACTAAACACATAAAAGATACATAAACTGGTTACCATATATATATATATATATATATATATATATATATATATACTAGCTGAAGGACTCGGCTTCCCTCGGGTATATTTAATCTATTTCATGTAATATTTGTATGTGTTGTTAAAAGATATCAACACTATCCACTATAACAGTGACATCTACAGCACCCCGCCCCCAAAACAGTGACCTCCACAGCCCCCCACCCTTAACACTGACCCTATACAGTGCCCCGTCCCTTAAAATTGGACCTACACAGCTGCACACCCACTTAACTTTGACCTTTATGGCAGCCTTTCCATTTAACTGTGACTTTCACAGCATACCACCCCCTTGACAGTGACCTCCACAGGGGCCGGTCCCCTTAACAGTGGCCTTTATTGGATCAGGGGCATTGTACTGTCTGAATGTGTGTGCTGCAGGGAGAAAGTCACCCTTCCTCCCACCCCTGCAGCTGACAGAAGTTGATTTTTACTTATATTTTTCCAATTCCCGTCGGCTCAGGAGTGGGGGTGGCCTAACCAGATCAGGAGCGTGGATCAGGGGGATCTGGGGGCTGGGTTTTAAGTCTTTTGAGAGTGACACATTGTGCCAGGGGATGTGTCTGGGCTCCTTCCTGCAAGAGTGACGCCCCTCTGGGCACCTTACTGGCTCATTTGCATACCAAATAAACTGGATTTTCAGAGGATAAAAACATCTATTGCTGGAACAAAGTCACATCTTGAAATAAGGTACAAAGTGAAGTGAAGTGAGTAAAACTGTGTATGTGGAGACTGGAGGACCTGTGAGCGTCTATTGGCTTATAAGGGTCATGTGACCAAGCTTCTATTGGCTAATGCATTTTTTGGGAAATATCTCAGAAACGGTACGTCCTAGAGAGCTGAGACCTGGTATAAATCCTTCCCGGACACCTGATGTACCTGTGTGCCAAATTTTGTGATTGTAAATGCGATGGTGTGGATTCCCTTAGCGGACATACATACATACACACATACACTCAGCTTTATATACTACTAGCAGAAGGACCCGGCTTCGCATGGGTATATTTCATCTATTTCATTTCATGCTTCCGTGAAAAATATATCAATAGTTTCCCTATAACAGTGACCTCTACAGTACCCGCCCCTTTAACAATGACCTCCACAGTGCCCGCCCCTTTAACAGATATCTCCACGGTGCCCACCCCTTTAACAGTGACCTCCACATTGCCCACCTCTTTAACAGTGCCTGCCCCTTTAACAATGAACTCAACAGTGCCCACCCCTTTAACATTGACCACCCCTTTAACAGTGACCTTCACAGTGCCCACCCCTTTAACAGTGACTTCCACAGTGCCCACCCCTTTAACAGTGACCTCCACAGTGCCTGCTCCTTTAACATTTACTCCACCCCTTTAGCAGTGACCATTATAGTGACAGCCGCTTTAACAGTGACCTCCACAGTTCCCGCCCCTTTAACAGTGATTTCCTCAGTGCCTGCCCCTTTAACAGTTACCTTTGCACTGACTGCCTCTTTAACAGTGACCTCCACAGTGCCCATCCATTTAACAGTTACCACCCCTTTAACAGTAACCTTCACAGTGTCTTCCCCTAAGTGACTTCCACATTACCCGCCCCCTTAACAGAGACTTCCGCAGTGCCTGCTCCTTTAACATTTACTCCACACCTTTAGCAGTGACCATTATAGTGACAGCCGCTTTAACAGTGACCTCCACAGTTCCCGCCCCTTTAACAGTGATTTCCGCAGTGCCTGCCCCTTTAACAGTTACCTTTGCACTGACTGCCCCTTTAACAGTGACCTCCACAGTGCCCACCCCTTTAACAGTGACCGCCCCTTTAACAGTAACCTCCACAGTACCCACTCTTTAATAGTGACCTCCACAGTGTCTGCCTCTTTAAAAATGACCTCCACAATTCCCTGCCCCTTTAACAGTAATTACCCCTTTAACAGTGACCTCCACAGTGCCCACCCCTTTAACAGTGACCTCCACATTGCCCGTCTATTTTAATAGTGCCCGCCCCTTTAACAGTGACCTCCAAATTGCCCGTCTATTTTAATAGTGTCTTCCTCTTTAATAGTGACCTCCACAGTGCCCGTCCCTTTAACATTAACCACCCCTTTACAGTGACCTCCACAGTGCCCACCCCTTATCCATTGACCACCCCTTTAACAGTGACCTTCATAGTGACTGCCCCTTTAACAGTGACCTCCACAGTATATGCCCCTTTAACATTGACCTCCACAGTGCCTGCCCCTTTAACAGTGAACTCCAAAGCGCCCGTCCGTTTAATAGTGGCCCCTGTCCCCCATGCATGTAGCAGTGTAGTTGTCCCATCTACGTCATATGACTGAATATTTAAGGACCTGCAAACTGCTAAAACCTGAGATTAGTTGCTATGGCAACCTGAAGTAGGACCTGCGAGCCTCTATTGGCTAATAAGGGACATGTGACCGCATAAATAGCAGTTTGAATTTAAGTGAAAGGCTTGCTGGCTTCTATTGGCTAATGCAGGTAATTTTTTGGGAATATCTCAGGCATGGTAAGTCCCAGAGAGCTGAGACCCGGTCTAAATCCTCCCCCGACACCTGATGTACCTGTGTGCGAAATTTGGTAAAGATTGGTCTATTTGTTTGGTTGCGCATAAAGAACGCCCATACAGTCAGACAGACATCTAGACAGACAGAAACTCATATTTATATATATGAGTACTAGCAGAAGGACCAGGCTTCGCACGGGTATATTTTTCTTTATGTGTCGTAAAAAGATATCAACAGTTTCCCCATAACAGTGACCTCTAAAGTACCAGCCCCTTTAACAATGACTTTCACAGTGCCCGCCCCTTTAACAGTGATCTCCACAGTGCCTGCCCCTTTAACAGTGACCTTCATAGTGGCCTCCCCTTTAACAGTGACCTCCACAGTACCCGCCCCTTTAACAGTGACTTCCACAGTTCCCACCCCTTTAACAGTGACCTCCGCACTGCCTGTCCCTTTAACAGTGACCTCCACATTGCCCACCCCTTTAACAGTGACTTCCACAGTGCCCACCCTTTTAACAGTGACCTCCACACTGCCTGCCTCTTTAACAGTGACCGCCACATTGCCCGCCCCTTTAACAGTAACCTCCACATTGCCTATTCCTTTAATAGTGACATCCTCATTAACAATGACCTCCACAGTGCCCACTTCTTTAAAAGTGACCTCCACAGTGCCCGCCCCTTTAACCTTGACCACCCTTTTAACAGTGACATTCATAGTGGCCGCCCCTTTAACACTGACTTTCACAAAGCCCGTCCCTTTAACAGTGACTTCCACAGTGCCCGCTCCTTTAACAGTGACCTCCACATGGCCCGCCTCTTTAATAGTGACCTCTACAGTGTTCACCCCTTTAACAGTGACCTCCACAATGCTCACCCTTTTAACTGTGACCGCCCCTTTAACAGTGACCTCCACATTGCCCTCCCCTTTAACAGTGACCTCCACAGTACCTGCCCCTTTTAAAGTGACCTCCACAGTGCCCGCCTCTTTAACATTGACCACCGCTTTAACAGTGACCTCTACAGTGACCTCCACAATGCCCGTTCCTTTAATAGTGACAGCCCTTTAACAGTGACCTCCACAGTACCTGCCACTTTAACAGTGATGTCCACAGTGCCCGCCCCTTTAACATTGGCCACCCCTTTAACAGTAATCTCCACAGCGGCTGTCCGTTTAATGGTGGCCCCTTCCCCCCATGCATGTAGCATTGTACTTGTGCCGTCATATGACTGTTAAAGGGGCGGGCACTGTGGGGGACACTGTAAAGGGGCAGGCACTGTTAAAGGGGGGGCACTGTGGAGGTCACTGTCAAAGGGGCAGGCACTGTGCAGGTGACTGTTAAAGGGCTTCTGTCACCCCCCCCCCCCCCAAAAAGTCCTTTTTTCGTTTTTTGGCTACTTAAAATCCTTATACAGCGATTTTTCAATATATAGTGCTCCTAGCCTTTTTCGTTCACTAGTTTCTTTAAAAAAAACTGACTTTTATCATATGTAAATTACCTCTCTACCAGCAAGTAGGGCAGTTACTTGCTGGTAGCAGCCGCATCCTGCTTTAAAAAAAAACGCCCCCTCCTCCTGTTGATTGACAGGGCCAGCGATCGCTCTCGTCTTCTGGCTGGCCCTGTTTGCGTTCAAAATGTCGCGCCTGCGCCGTACCGGTCTTCAGTCGCCTGCGCCTGCGCCGATGATGTCACATCTACACCCGGCGCAGGCGCACTGAGGAAGGAGCGGACGAGCGAGCCTCCTCCTCTCAGTGCGCCTGCGCCGACTGAAGACCGGTACGGCGCAGGCGCGAGATTTTGAACGCAAACAGGGCCAGCCAGAAGACGAGAGCGATCGCTGGCCCTGTCAACCAACAGGAGGAGGGGGCGTTTTTTTTAAAGCAGGATGCGGCTGCTGCCAGCAAGTAACCGAAAAAGGCTAAGAGCACTATATATTGAAAAATCGCTGTATAAGGATTTTAAGTAGCCCAAAAAAGAAAAATGACTTTTGGGGGATGACAGAAGCCCTTTAAAGATGTGGTCACTGTTAAAGGGGTGGGCACTGTGGAGATCACTGTTAAACGGGCGGGCATTGTCGAGGTCAATATTAATGGGGCGGCCACTGTGGAGGTCACTGATAAAGGGGCAGGCACTGTGCAGATCATTGCTTAAGGGGCGTGAAATTTATGCAAGACTTTATTCACCCATGTGACAAGGCAACGTTTCAGCTCAGTGTGAGCCTTTCTCACGCAAAATTACAAGACAGCAACACGTTTTTAAATTGGTAGAGGTCTTGCCAACATAAGTTACACGGACATGATAAAACGTAAATATATTTATGTTTTATCATGTCCTTGTAACTTACTTTATGTTGGCGAGACCTCAACCGATTAAAAAACACGGCTGAATAATCACTGTAACACCATTAGAAAAAATCGCCTTGACTTACCTGTATCCAGACATTTCTCGGAATTAAAACACAAAGAGAAAGATCTGAGATGTTGGATCATAGATCATGTCCCAATGCCCAGAAGAGGGGATAACAGGGTTCATCTCCTCCAGAAAAATGTATTATAATCAGTTTGAGGAGAACCCTCTGGGGTGCTATGGGACTGGACATCCGGGATATATTAGTAGAGCTTTCACACTGACATGCATAGCTCTGCCTTTCTTTTCTGGTTGGTGAATGGAGTGCACCTGGCAATGCGCTCTTTTACCATTATGTCCATACAATCCCAATTTGCCCCTGTTCGGATTCGTATGGTAGCTCAGTTTGGATGTGCTGCGGGGCTATTGGGCATGTCGATGACCGACGTGCGCGTCAGATCACCCTTAGCCGTTTTCCAATATGGCCACTGGAACGCAAATATGTCATGGCGCATGCGCGGACGGACGCGCTCAGGTCAGATGATCCCCAGCTGTCATACATGCGACTTTGGGCATGCATAATGTGACCACGGGTACGCCGGGATTGGTGTTTTGTCTACATGAGGCCGCATCTCTTCTGATCACCAGGTTTACATTGCATCCTTGATCCCTCCCCCCTCCTTGTTTTTATTGAATACACATGGCACTTTATGACATGTATTTATGTCTACTTTTATTGATGCACTTTACACAGTAATGTATAGATCTACTGGATATTTATTGTTTTATATATACTGCACAAAATGTTTATCGTTGTATGTATTATCACTAAGCACGTTTATATATGTATGAACAAAATTTTGTTTTTGATTTTGAGGTTGATTTATCTAATTTGCATAATTGAGTACAGGCCGATTGAATTGTCATCACATGTTTTTTACTATATATATATATATATATATATATATAATCAAAAAAAGATGGGCGGCACTCCGATGAGTGCTTTATACTGAATTGTACACAAAACCTACTGATGTAAACACCTTACTTTGTTTTAATAGTTCCCATCCGAGAAAAATGATACAATCATTGCCATTTTCTCAGTTCCTCAGGGCCAAGCGGATAGTGTCGAATGAGATTAAATTGAAAGAGACCTTGGGTACCATGGCCCTCAAATTTCAGAACAGGGGTTACCCTAAACGGTTATTGAATGAACATATCAACAGAGTGCAGAATTTAGAAAGGGCTGATCTATTAACATCACGGCAGGCTATCCGTAAGACAGCCAGGATTCCATTCATTTCAATCTGTGGTGAACATAGTCCTTCTGTCAACAGGATCTTGAAAAAACATTGGGGCCTATTAGGCACATGTTTTAGTGACATTCCTGAATTTCAACATCCACCTCTTCTCTCCTACCGTAGATCTAGAAATCTGAAGGACCAGTTGGTGAAGGCAGATATTGGCTCTAAAGGAGCCTTGAGACAGACTACGTTGACGCAGTTGGGCTTGGGTTGTTATCCCTGCCTTAATTGCGTCAACTGCAAATATATTCGGAAGGGGAAGTGTTTTTTACATCCTAGGACTGGTGAATCTTTCCAGATCTCATTTCACCTAACCTGTGACTCCAGCTACGTGATCTATATATTATCTTGTCCATGTAACCTATTATATGTAGGGGAGACAACCACAGAGCTCAAGACTCGCCTCAACAACCATCGCTTGAGTATCAGAAAGAAAAGGATAGATCTACCGGTATCCAAACACTTCATGGAAGCTAAACACAGGGAAGGCGACCTGAGATGTTGGATAGTGGATCACATTCCCCTACCTAGGCGAGGTGGGGACAGATCCAAGACATTGAGACATAGAGAACTTAGCTGGATTCACAGGTTGGGCAGCCTCAAACCTCATGGCTTAAACGTTGATTACAACTTTGGGGATGTTCTGTAGGGTGTCTTGCCGCATATGTCGCTTTTGGTGCTATTAGGCTCTTCGTGTATACACTAAGAGAGTTGTATAACTCAAATATATTTTTCTCGCTTTATTAATTTATTTTTCTTTTTTTCACACAGATTATTGACATTTCACCATTTGAGGATTGGCGGAGGCGGTTCGGGTGATCCCAACATACCACATAGGAGAGGGTCATGTGTGATGTTTTTTACGTCCTTTTTGGTTATTTTACTGTTTTGTATACGCCTGTACAATATTTGTTTTGAATTGACATATAGTTATATTACAAAACACCATGGATAGCTTGAGCGATAGGACCTTTAGCTACTGTCTACACTCTGTGACATCCTTATGCCCAGAAGAGGAGATCCCTCCCGGGTATGAGGGCACTCAGTATCCATATTGCGGTTTGTGCAGCGATCGCGTATTCCGTGGTCGCAGCATAACTTCATGTGGACCTGATGGGAGACATTCTGGGTTCCGGATTGTCCCTTTCTTTCTGAGGTGCCCATACCCTTTAATAAGTGGCTAGGATGTAACACACGGAGTGGGTTGACGTAGTGGTCCGTTTCCCTCAAGCAAGATGGCGTCTACAACAGACTTGTTCCACTGAGCATGCGCATGGGGTGAGGCTTGGGAAGATGACGTTGCGGCTGTATCTGATGACGCCGGATGTCTTTGGCTTACACATCCCGGATTGATGCGATGCTTTGGTCACGTCTGCGTATCGAAGGATTTACAACGCCGAACAGCGGCGTGACAGGTTTGACTTCACCTCTCTGGTATGTTCTGGATCGCCGGCCCCCTCAGCTTTTCTCTCTCACAAATATGTATCACTATAGTCTGCACTGATCGGACACATTGATATTGCAATTGCTTGATGGAATATGTGACCACAGACACATTGCTTACAAATATATATGTCATATACATTGTTATACACTGATGTCTATCACATGTACACTTTGTTTATATTTTTTTACTCGATGTATACATTGTTGTTCATTGGATGATTAAGTTTTGTAAACACACCCACAGGGTGGAGTGTGATCACATGATGACTATGTTAATTAATTCACCTGTATATAATACTGTGATTTTGAGTTGTTACTCTGCTTGAAAAAGGTTCTAGTGTGGAACCGAAACGTTGCACCACCGTGGGTGATTAAAGTTCCTTTGCTCTTTTCATCGGAGTGCCGCCCATCTTTTTTTGATTATCTATTGGGGTAAGAAACCTATTCCCCTGGAGACGTGCACCCTTACCATAACGGTTTTTGCATCAGTGCCGCCATTTTTTCTTGAGATATATATATATATATATATATATATATATACTGCTCACCTGGTCTTGAAACGTTGCCTTGTCACATGGGTGAATAAAGTCTTGCATATTTACCTTGGAGTGCTGCCTGCTTTTTGGTTTTTACATACTGGGTAAGCTGTATCTCATTTGGGCTGTGCACCCATTTTTTTCTTTTTTCTTTTCTTATACTTTTCTCAGTGCGCTGCCATTTCTTTACATATATACATATATTTATTTTTATTTTTTTATTTAAAAAAAATTCAATCCTTCATCACAGAAAGTATTTTAGGAGACTTGTATTTAGAGTGTAAATGTCTGCTCCGTGTGATATATACTTTGTTAAGAGACAAGACATCACTGAGGCAGGATGTGATGTCATTTGATTGACAGATGCAGACAGGAAGAGGAAACTGTATAGGAAAATGCCTGCAATCGTGTTGTATGGCATGTTGTATTCATAGTATTGATGCATTTCTATCTTGGGCATTAAAAGCTGCTCTAACTTTCCTTCTTGACTCTGTACTCAGTACAATAAATAAATCTTGAAAAGGCGGTGATTCTGGCAGCCTCATTAATAGCTATGCCTTACAGCATGAAGCAAATGAGAAATCCCTTACTAGATAACAATTTCAGATAGTTAAAAAAAATCAGTCAGTAACATAAAAGATATTATCTTTTAATGGAGATATTTTATAGTGGTAAACAATTAAACTGTTCGGAACAAAGGCTAAAATGAAAAACAGACTTGAACATGCAAATCAGTCCTAAGAAAAGGCAAAGAATTATGTAACCTTGTAAATCATGGCGCACAAATGATGCAGCCTACACTTACAAATAATATCACCCTGTGAGTCTCCTCATTAAAAAAGGAAAGCCGCCAATAAATTTATAGCCTGCCATCTGTCCATTGACTGGATGGATGTACTCTATACTTTTCAGTCATTATTCCTAAATGTAAAGGTGCACAATTGGTGCCATCAATAACCAGTAAGCACTGACAGAAATCCCCTGTGTAACACTGTTTAGTTCCTGATAATATATTTGCACACAAACAATATGAAATTAATTTATTTTGTATAATAGACTAGTTTTCTATATCGGAATGGGTTGTTTGAGGTCTGAGAATGAGATTTAATATCGCACAGTTGAAATAACCACGGCAAAAAAGTTACTTTTTTATTTTTGCTATTTTGTGTTTTCAGTTTGTGTTCTCCCACAATTTCCCGAAGAGAACCTAGTTTTGTACCAAGATATAATCTTATACCCTATCCACAGTATAGGAGATAAGTATCTGTTTGGTGGGCATCTGACCACTGGGATCCACACCAGTCAGGGCTACTGGTTTCTGCCACTCCATTTAATCTCTTTGAGACTTGTAGAAATATCCAAGCACTCCTATGCAGCTACTGTATCTCCAGAAGATCCTTTGAGAATCAGTAATGTGGCAGCATGCTTGCTCAACCACCACTCCATTTATTTGGGTGATTTGTGAACCTCCTTTTCTTGATTGGTGAGATTGGACCCCAACAATGAAATGCTTAATCTTATCCTGTGAGTAAGGGACACATTTATAGCTTGGTATAAACCCTTTAAAGATTGATTATTTCTTTAATAAGACAATACAAATGCCAAAGCTGCTATGAATCATTATTTTATCTTGTGGGAAATATGTTGTTCTAAATTGCAACACAAAGGAAGCTGTGATGATTTCAGTACATACATCTTACCTTTAGGATCCACTTCTAGCTAATAAATAAACCATGTGAATGCTGCACCAATACTGTACTTTGAGAAAAAGGCCTTACACATACAAACACACAGAGTAAACCCAGTACATGTAGGTTTTTTTCACATCGGACTATGGTCACACAGCGGTTTTTCAAAATCTGCTATTTATACTGTCCAAAAGCCACCTGTTTTCTATCTCAGCTTTCAATTTGTGCTCATGGTTTATCCCCATTAAATGCAGTTAAAGTACAAGCAGAAACCCCTGCAGTTTTCCATGGTGTCTGCATGGAATCTGGGCCAAGAATGGATATGTCTATTCTTGGTGTGGTCTGGAAACCATTTGATAATAATCAGTGGCTACATAAATGGTGGGATGGAGTCCCTTTGAAAACAAACACATTTTCAGAAGACAAAAGTCAGCTGTCAATTATCTCTTATAGTTCATGGTACATTTTTAAATGATGATCAGCCTTTATCTTATGTCTATGGGCAGCTTTAGGCCTCATAAACTCTAGTGTATGTTGATTCCATAGAATCTCTGAGATGCATAGAGTTGTAATATGGCATTCACCTAAGTCTTTATTCAACTGTAGGGCCATTTCAAGGGTAGACTGGCCATTGACTCCCCAGATAAACTTCCCAATGACCATGAGGCAGCCTAAGCCCTCCTTGTGGCCACCAGCCAGGATTGTATTGATCTGACACTCCCAGAATTAATTACATCAAGTGCCTGTTCCTGTGGCTGTTGGCCACAAGTTCCCTCCTATCTCCTAAATTAAACTGTATTTACATCCTAAGGAAAATGAAGTAGGGGAAGAATGTGACAGCTGCTGCTGGCCACCAAAGAGGGGTAGCTTCTGGGGGTGTATTTTGTGATGCAATGTGGTATTTGGATTTGCTAGAGCAATATATTGTTCTGCATTAGGGTATTGCTGGCCTGCCTACTTGTGTTGGCCTGTCTATTTGTGTTGGTCGTGCCTTCAATTTGGACCGACCTACAACAAGATTTTTCCTACAACATTTTTCCTTTTTTTTTTTTCCAGGACCACTTTAGGTTCCCATTCTACTTTGGCCCATTTACATGGTTTTCTTTTCTCTTTGGTAAATATAGAATCTGAGAGAAAAAAAATAGCAACATGTTCTAAACTGATACTGTATGGAATGTTTTTTTTTTCCCCTGTAGGATCATTACAATAGCATGCATATTACAGAGATAGATGATTAAACTTTTAGGAAACGTCTGGAAATTTGGCCTCATCCCTTATTTTAGGTGGTGAGAGCCTGTATAGGTGTCCTCTCTCCATAGACTCTACAATTTTGGTAAAATTTTTTGCAAAATTATAAATAAGAATCATGGAATGGAGATTGGTCAATACAAGCATTAAGTTCTTTTCTCTCAGGTGGTTAGCAGTGTAATGGTGTCAATCAAGTGGGCAGCGCGGTGGCTCAGTGGCTAGCACAGGTGCCTTGCAGCGCTCGGGTCCTAGGTTCAAATTTGACCAAGGGCAACATCTGCATGGAGTGTGTATGTTCTCCCTGTGTTTGCGTGGGTTTCCTCCGGGTACTACAGTTTTCTCCCAAAGACATACTGATAGGGACCTTAGATTGTGAGCTCCATTTGGGACGTTTGGATGGTAATGTCTGTAAAGCACTGCGGAATATAGTAGTGCATAAAATAAATAAATAAAATCAACTCCTGAATCAGTGGCATTTTGGGGGACATTTATCAAGACCACCATGTGCTGTGCTGGTTTTTGCAATCCCTGTGCTGTTAGAGGATATGCCTAATTTATAGCCAGAAGCAAACACCTCATTATGAATTAGGTGCATCCTCTAGCAATCTGTGCTCCTAAACTAAAATCTACTGCAGCTCTGAGCTGTTGTACCCCAGAAAACTGGTGTAGAAGAAGATAAATGTGCCCTGCCTACTGGCCCCACCATCACCACGTCCTGTTTTCAGAAAGTGGTGAGGGCAGCAGCATACCAAATGTTTGTTGCAGTTGCCTTTAAAAGTCGCAAACACAGTGTGCAACCTTTTCATGCCATACAAATTGGCATAGGGAGATGATAAATCTCCCCCTCTCTGTTCTTCTCAGTCTGAATGATAAACAAGATTTCCGCTATTCACTCACAGCAAGCAGATATTGGCAAAAAGGTACAACAATTAAACTTTATACATACAAAACAAAACTAAAGAAGCCCTTTAAGAATCTCGCAACCTATCAGCATACACTGCTATAGTTAAATCATTTGAGTATGATTCAATAAATGAAGCTGTACACTTCAGGTCCTGCTCTATTTGCGCATTCGGTGTCATTTCATAATATGTTCTGCAATATTCAGGTGCTGCTAAAATATGCATCATGATTTACTTCATCAAAATATGCGAATTATGTAAAGAAAAATAGAGCAAGTATTGAATATTTCATCTTGTGTCTCATCAGATCAACCTAAGAAAACATTTAAAGTTTTGCTGTAGCCATATATTTGTCGCCTGTGTCATCACCTGATGAATTAAGCGATGTACAAGTTATAATTAGAAACTGCTTGTCAAAGTGGGTTTCTCTTTTTGTTTGAACTGAGCTGCTTTGAAGAAGTTTCTCAGGATTCTAAAATGAGCTCATTTCTTGCTTCTTTTAAAGATTTCCATCCAGAGATCTCTTTACTTGACATACAAGGTGGTTAGAGAGGCAATCAGAACATTAAAGTAATCTCATTTGGAGACGTTAAGTTCACTGGAAAATGAAGATAAATTCCATTAGGTTTCCTTATTTAGTAGAAGTGCATTACCCAGTGTTGCTCTTTCCTTTGATATTCCTGCATTATATTGCTTCAGCTATTTCTACATAATACTTTCAAAAGGTCTATTAACTAAGCAACCTTCAAACATTTTATAGAGGTGGAAATCTTTCACAAGTGCGTGAGGATTTCAAATTAGGGGTAAACTAGACAGATCACAATCTAATACTAACATTAGGTACATGCATTTTAACCCTTTAATGATCCGGCCTTAATGACCAGACATTTTTTCGTGATTTAGCACACGTGGTGGTTTTGATACTGATGACCTATTCTCAGGATAGGTTGGTTATCAGTGTCTGATTAGTGGGGTCCGACACCTGTGACCCCTCGGATCAGCTGCTTTGAGAATGCATCAATGCTCCCGTCAGCACCTCAGTGTTACCCATGCTTACCAAGCACAGTGCTGTATATTGTATAGCGGCTGTGCTTGGTATCACCCCTCAACCCCATAGAAGTGAATGGAGCTGCGATACAAAGCACAGCCACTATACAATGTAAGGCACTGTGCTAAGTAAACACGTAGACTGCCGCAGTGTTCACAGGAGAGTTGGTGCCTCCTCAAAACAGCTGATCAACATGTCGGACCCCCACCAATCTGATGATGATGAACTATCCTCAAGATGGGTCATCAGTAGTGTTGAGCTTGCGAGTTCGGACCTGAACTCGAACTTTGCTGGAAAATTATGGGTTCGAGTTCGGTGTTTGGGCATTTAATAAAGCTTTTGAAAGACTGCAGGGCAGCCAATCAACAACCTTTTAAGCTGTGGGCACTTAGAAGCCATCACAGCCATGCCTAGTAATGGCATGGCTAGGATTGGCCGGTGCATCATGTGACCTAGCCTCTATTCGAAATGGATCACGTGTAGCACCGCCCATCAGCTCTGAGTAGTGCAGGGACAGGAAGCAGGCAGGTGAAGCGAGGGAGAGTGTTAGGAATCTGGCTATTTGTTTTGTGGGTGACCTATAATGATTATTTGTGGGTGCTATACACCAGCTTTGCACCCCTGACACAGAAAAATAATAATTAATCTGGCTGTTAATTCTTTGGGTGACCTATAGTAATTCTTTTGTGGGTGCAAAGCACCATTTTTGTACCCCTGACACAAAAATATAATAGTTCATCCATCCATGTCATCGACGGGTGACATATACACAAATGCGACAGGACGTTCAGCGTCATTTTGTAGGTCCAAATACCGGTGTATGAATGGTAAGGCCAGAACAAGTAGCGGCCCGGTAGTAGATTGGATGTCTGACAGTGCCTTCAGTCCCTTCACATTGTCTCCCACCCAGTCCCCTGCTGAAACCGCATAGTTGGCATCTACAGCCCATGGGCATCTGTCTTTCACCTCATCCTCTTGCAAATCAGCCATGCAGTCTGAGCCCCAAGTCATTCAGCAGTTTCTTATGCTTTTTGATGACTTTGCTTGTGGGGTTTTTGTGGGCTATCCACCTAGCCCTTACCCAGAAGTGGAATATATTAAGTGCACTGATGCCCAACCACTTATGTTTCAGGATGTGGACATGGGAGGACCACCGCAGCACGTCTCTGATGATGATGACGAAACACGGGTACAAACTGCTGCGGCTTTCTGCCATGTGCAGACTGGCAAGGAGGGTAGAGGTCAAGAGTGGGTGGAAGATGATGTGGAGGATGATGATGTCCTAGACTACACATGGAATCAAGGTCATGCGAGTGACGTGTGCAGTTCGGAGGAAGAGGTGGTGGTTACACAGTGCCAGCTGCACATCAAAATAGGGAAAAGGGTGCAAAAGCAGAGTGGCCGTACACTAGCCAGTATGCCTGCTACTGCCCAGCACACCCAGGGACTAAGCACACCAAAGCCAGCTCCAAGGAGTTCCCTGGCATAACGATTCTTCTGACAATGTGCTGACGACAAGAAGCAAGTGGTTTGCACGCTGTGCAATCAGAGCCTGAAGCAAGGCAAACATTTTCTAAACCTGAGCACCACCTGCATGACCAGGCATGTAAATGCAAAGCACAAGCTTCTGTGGAGTACACACCTGAAAAACCACAAAAGATCTCAGGCTCCTCTTGCTCCCTCTTCTGCTGCGGTCTCGGACTCTTCCTCCTAGAGTGACAGTGGCACCTGCCAACCCACAAACACTGTCCACACTGTCCCATGGAAGCATTCAGCTGTCCATCCCCCAAACACTGGAAAGGAAAAGCAAGTACCCCCTTTTCACCCACGATCCTTGGCCCTGAATACCAGCATTTTAAAATTCCTGGCCTTTGAAATGCTGTCATTCCGTCTGGTGAAGATGGAGACTTTTAAAAACTTTATGGCGGTGGTTGTCCCACAGTACGTGGTTCCCAGCCGGCACTACTTTTCCAGGTGAGCCATCCCTGCCCTGCACAACCAAGTCGCGGACAAAATCAGGTGTGCACTGCACAACGCCATCTGTGGCAAGGTCCACATAACTACCGATACATGGACCAGTAAGCACGATCAGGGACATTATATCTCCCTAAATGTACACTAAGTAAATAAAGAGGCGGCTAGGCCTGAGGGGGATAACAGTTTGGCGCATGTCCCACTGAGAATTGCATAACATATCTCGTTGCCTCCTTTTGACTCCTACTTCGCTTCGTCCTCTACCACCTCATCATCTGGTCAGTTTAACACCTTCACCACCAACTTCAGCACAGCCAGGGGAAAATGACAGCAGGCTGTTTTGAAACTCATCTGTTTGGGGGGAAAAACCCACGCCGCACAAAAGCTGTGGACGGCCAATAAACAACAGACCGATGAGTAGTTGGTGCCGCTGAGCCTCAAGCCTGGCCTGCTGGTGTGCGACAACGGGCAAAATCTCGTAGCAGCTCTGGGGCTAGCCAGTTTGACGCACATCCTTTGCCTGGCACATGTGCTGAATTTGGTGGTGCAGAAGAAGTTCCTGAAAAATTACCACAATATGTAAGAGCTGCTGCATAAAGTGCGGGCCGTTTGTGCATGCTTCTGGCGTTCACACCCTGCTGCTACTCGCCTGTCTGCTCTGCAGCAAAACTTTGGCCTTCCCACTCAATGCCTCATATGCGACATACCCACAAGTAGTGATAGCCGAACATCAGCTGGGAAGTTTCGGGAACGCGCGTTTTCGATTAAATGTACGCGAACCACGTGTTCGCGGTGGGCCCCATTCACTTTGATGACAAGCGAACCTGAAAAACCTTCAGGTCATATTTACACCCAACAAATACTTACTAGAAGTGCACAAATAGTCCCACAACATGAAAAGTGACATACCACAGGGGGATCAATGGCAAACATTCCCACAAAAAACATGTATTTTCTACAGGGGCCATTTTTATGTGTCTTAAAAGGGAACTCTCAAAAATGTGCCCTGCTGAAGCCTAGAAAAATGTTATGTGATAATGTGGCTAGAGGTATATTAGACTGTCAGTGCATAACAATTTTACTGTGGGCCAGTGGAGTACAGGCACCAAAAATTATGCATTCACCTGACAGAAAAGTACAAGTGATTATGTGGCTGGAGGTATTTAAGGCAGTCAGTGTATAACAATTTTACTGTAGACCAGTGGAGTACAGGCCCCAAAAATAATGCACTCACTTGACAGAAAAGATCAATTATGTGACTGGAGGTATATAAGGTGGTCAGTGGATAACAATTTACTGCAGGCCAGTGGAGTATAGACCCCAAACATTAGGCATTGACCTGACAGAAAATAACAAGTGATTAAGTAGTTGGAGGTATTTTAGACGGTCAGTGGATAACAATTTTACTGTAGGCCATTGAAGTAAAGGCCCCAAAAATTATGCATTCACCTGACAGAAAAAAATCTAATGATTCTGTGGCTGGAGGTATATAAGGCGGTCAATGGATAACAATTTTACTTCAAGCCAGTGGAATATAGGCCCCAAACATTAGGCATTCACCTGACAGAAAAGAACAAGTGATTATGTAGTTGGAGGTATATTAGATGGTTAGTGGATAACAATTTTACTGCAGGCCAGTACCTGCCCCAAAAATAATGCATTCACTGGACAGAAAAGATCAAGTGATTATGTGGCTGGAGGTGTATTAGGCGGTCAGTGGATAACAATTTTAATATAGGCCAGTGGAGTACAGAACCCAAACATTAGGCATACAGCGGACAGAAAATAACAAGTGATTATGTGGCTAGAGGTATATTAGGCGGTCAGTGGATAATAATTTTACTGTAGGCCAGTGGAGTATAGGCCTCAAACATAAGGCATTCACCTGAGAGAAAAGAACAAGTGATTATTTGGCTGGAGGTATATTAGATGGTCAGTCGATAATAATTTTACTGTAGGCCAGTACAGGCCCCAAAAATAATGCATTCCCTGGACAGAAAAGATCAAGTGATTATGTGGCTGGAGGTATATTAGGCAGTCAGTGGATAACAATTTTTTCTCAAGACCAGTGGAGTACAGGCCCCAAAAATTATGCATTCACTGGACAGAAAAGAACAAATGATTATGTGGCTAGAGGTGTAAAAGGCGGTCAGTGGATAACATTTTTACTTCAGGCCAGTCGAGTATAGTCCCCAAACATTAGGCATTGAGTGGACAGAAAAGAACAAGTGATTAACTGGCTGGAGGTATATTAGATGGTCAGTGGAAAACAGTTTTTTTTGTAGGCCAGTAGAGTACAGGCCCCAAAAATTATGCATCCGCTGGACAGAAAAGAACAAGCAATTATGTGGCTAGAGATATATTAGACGGTCCATGCATAACAATTTTACAGTAATCCAGTGGAGTATAGGCCCAAAAATTATGCATTCACGTGACAGAAAAGAACAAGTGATTATGTGGCTGGAGGTATATTAGGCTGTCAGTGGATAACAATTTTACTGTAGGCCAGTGGATTATAGGCCCAAATAATTGTGCATTCTCCTGACAGAAAAGAACAAGTGATTATGTGGCTAGAGGTATAGTAGGCGGTCAGTGGATAACAATTTTACTGTAGACCAGTGGAGTACAGACCCCAAAAATTATGCATTCACTGGACAGAAAAAAAACAAGTAATTATGTGGCTGTAGGTTTATTAGGCGGTCAGTGGATAACAATTTTACTTTAGGCCAGTAGAGTATAGGCCCCAAACATTAGGCATTCACTGGACAGAAAAGAACAAGTGATTATGTGGCTGGAGGTATATTAGACTTTCAGTTGATAACAGTTTTTTTTGTAGGCCAGTGGAGTTCAGGCCCCAAAAATTATGAATTCACCTGAACGAAAAGAACAAGTGATTATTTGGCTGGAGGTATATTAGACGGTCCGTACACAACAATTTTACTGTGGGCCAGTGTAGTACAGGCACCAAAAATTATGCATTCACCTGACAGAAAAGAACAAGCGATTATGTGGCTGGAGGTATATTAGGCTGTCAGTGGATAACAATTTTAATGTAGGCCAGTACAGGCCCCAAAAATTCACCTGACAGAACTAGTGATGATGTGTCTGGAGGTACATTAGGCGGTCACTGGATAAAAATGTTACTGTAGGCCACTGGAGTAAAGGCCCTAAAAATTAGGCATTCACCTGACAGAAAAGGCCTTTTATGCTGCTGTATAAAATTAAGACCACGACCATTCTTTGTTCTGAGTGGTGGCGGATATGTGTGGGCTGACATGACTAAATTTAATTACACGTGGTCATCACAGGTGTTGAATTCCTCCGAGATCCATGCCTCATTCATTTTTAGAAATGTGAGGTCGACCATGCAATGGACCATGTGATGAGCGCAGTGACGTCATCAAAGGTCCTTTAGCCAGGTGCTGAAGAGAAGATCCGCCACGCGATCAAGTGGATGGGGTGAGTTAAATTTGTTTATTATTTTTAACCCCTCAATGGACATTTTACTAAGCATTCTGTATTAAGAATGCTATTATTTTCCCTTATAACCATGTTATAAGAAAAAATAATAAAGATCGGGTCCCCATCCCGATCGTCTCCTTGCAACCATGCGTGAAAATCGCACAGCATCCACACGATTTTCACGCAGCCCAATTTACTTCTATGGGGCCTGCGTTGCGTGAAAAACGCACAATATAGAGCATGCTGCGATTATCACGCAACGCACCAGTGAAGTGTGAAAATCACCTCTCATCTACACAGCCCCATTGAAGTGAATGGGTCCGGATTCAGTGTGTGTGCAATGTGTTCACCTCACACATAGCACCCACATGGAATTCTCGTCCGTGTGAAAGGGGCATTATACTTTTAGTTTTTTAGTCTTCAGTTTGTGTAGTAATTAGTGTTTTCGCATTTTTTTTGTAAAAAAAATTGGATTTTAGTCACAGTGTTTTAGGTTTAGTTAATGTCTGCGTCTTTTGTGTGTGAATTTTTTATAATTTTTTTTTTTCCATCTAAACACATGATTTCTCGATGCTTCTTGCTTGTGGGCAAATTACGTCATTGGTCCACAAGCAAGAAGCAGGGAGGAATAGTGTTCACTTCAGATGGAAAAAAAAATGACAAATATTCTAAAAAATGTATATATAGCACTATATTGAATATACTTCTATATATTTGCTTTTTTAGCATTTTTGTCATTTTTTCCCATCTAAAGTCATGATTCCTCCCTGCTTAAGTTGCTTGTGGGGCATTGACTCATTGGCCCATAAGCAAGAAGCAGGAAGTAATCATGCGTTCAGATGGAAAAAATGCTGAATATTCTAAAAACGAATACATAGCACTATATGCTATAGTTCTATATATTCGTTTTTGACCCACGCCTGTATTGAGCGTGCAATATTCGCATATTACGTGATCATTACCTTGCCGATTTTTGCGTTAAAAAAAAGAAAGTAGAATATAACGAATATACAGATTCTTGAATATATGATGAACTTTCTACAAAATATTCACGGAATTCACAGAATGAACACAACCCTGTTCACGGGATTATAGTAGAATTAGGTCAATAATTAAAGGAGTATCACAGAGAAACCATTAATTCTAAAACTTCACTTTTAATATATTCAATTAAAATATTTTGACCCTTTTGATGCAGAAATAAACAATAAACAAAAAATAAAGCAAAAGCTACAAGTCACTTGTCTCCTAAGTAGCAGGATGACAAGTGAATGATCTATAGGGACAATCACCCTAGTGTTACCCTTATTATTTTGGCCCTGCCTAGAAACGGAATGGCCGCCCTGATAAGGGCGATCCCGTGTCTCGTGCCTCCTATGAGACCCTAGAGGGCCCTGATGCGGGTGGCAGATTGTACTAGTCCTAAAAGAAGGCCGTTGCTAGTCTACAGGTGTGACAAAAATAAAAAAGGGTTAATTATATAAGAAGAACACCCCAAACCCCATATAATGGGGGTAAGAATTAGAAAAGAACAGTGTATAGTTATAGCATGATTGTATATAACGTCCCTACGCGTTTCGCCCGGTTGATATTGGGCTCCTCAGGGGACCAAAACCAAAGAGATGCAGAGTGTCCAACACCACAGAAAGATAATAGATCAAAGACAATACACAAATGTGACCACAATAAATGTAGCTTAAAGTATCGGTCACCAATTCTATTTAGATGTATATATATATGTGACCCCTATTCCTAAGTATGGGATACTAATTTAATATAGGTATATCGGGCTCCAGCTATGAAAAGAAAAAGCATTATACAGGTGGCAATACTGATCCAGTCATCAAGTTAATACCAAATGGTCATAACATGCCCTCCCACTTCAAAAGTGTATAGAAATCAAGATGCTATACAACAGAATTTCGGCAAACAATGGCCGCAACAGTCTCTGTGGAAAAAATATATATATATAGTATAGTAGAGCTGGAAATATGCAATGTCTAGTCTGATAGTGCAGAGGAACTTGCATGTCCAGATAGGTATGGTTCTCCATCCAGACAGCGGTCACGCCGGGACCTCTGAGCCTGAGTACCTCCAGTCTCTTACCTGTGTGGATATCCTCCAGAGCGACTTAACAGCATTGGCAACCATACCTATCTGGACACGCAAGTTCCTCTGCACTATCAGACTAGACATTGCATATTTCCAGCTCTACTATACTATATATATATTTTTTCCACAGAGACTGTTGCGGCCATTGTTTGCCGAAATTCTGTTGTATAGCATCTTGATTTCTATACACTTTTGAAGTGGGAGGGCATGTTATGACCATTTGGTATTAACTTGATGACTGGATCAGTATTGCCACCTGTATAATGCTTTTTCTTTTCATAGCTGGAGCCCGATATACCTATATTAAATTAGTATCCCATACTTAGGAATAGGGGTCACATATATATATACATCTAAATAGAATTGGTGACCGATACTTTAAGCTACATTTATTGTGGTCACATTTGTGTATTGTCTTTGATCTATTATCTTTCTGTGGTGTTGGACACTCTGCATCTCTTTGGTTTTGGTCCCCTGAGGAGCCCAATATCAACCGGGCGAAACGCGTAGGGACGTTATATACAATCATGCTATAACTATACACTGTTCTTTTCTAATTCTTACCCCCATTATATGGGGTTTGGGGTGTTCTTCTTATATAATTAACCCTTTTTTATTTTTGGCACACCTGTAGACTAGCAACGGCCTTCTTTTAGGACTAGTACAATCTGCCACCCGCATCAGGGCCCTCTAGGGTCTCATAGGAGGCACGAGACACGGGATCGCCCTTATCAGGGCGGCTATTCCGTTTCTAGGCAGGGCCAAAATAATAAGGGTAACACTAGGGTGATTGTCCCTATAGATCATTCACTTGTCATCCTGCTACTTAGGAGACAAGTGACTTGTAGCTTTTGCTTTATTTTTTGTTTATTGTTTATTTCTGCATCAAAAGGGTCAAAATATTTTAATTGAATATATTAAAAGTGAAGTTTTAGAATTAATGGTTTCTCTGTGATACTACAAAATATTCACAAAATATCATGAATTTGAAAATGACCCCTGCCGCTCATCACTAGCGATAACACCAAATCCACACGGGTGCCATTGGTTGCATGCTTAACAGCCGTCCGAAGGTTCACCCAGTGGGCGGTAAAAGTTATGTACATTCCCTTCCCGTGTTTTCTAGACTACATGTCTGTAGTCAGATGTATCTTGGCACCAACACTGTGTGCCAGAGATACATTCACTTGCAGCTGAACATGGTCATATACTCTCACCTAAAGAATTATTAGGAACACCTGTTCTATTTATCATTAATGCGATTATCTAGTCAACCAATCACATGGCAGTTGCTTCAATGCATGTAGGGTTGTGGTCCTGGTCAAGACAATCTCCTGAACTCCAAACTGAATGTCAGAATGGGAAATAAAAGGTGGGCTACGACAGCAGAAGACCCCACCGGGTAGCACTCATCTCCACTACAAATAGGAAAAAGAGGCTACAATTTTCACTAGGTCACCAAAATTGGACTGTTGACGACTGGAAAAATGTTGCCTGGTCTGATGAGTCTCGATTTCTGTTGAGACATTCAAATGGTAGAGTCCGAATTTGGCGTAAACAGAATGAGAACATGTATCCATCATGCCTTGTTACCACTGTGCAGGCTGGTGGTGGTGGTGTAATAGTGTGGGGGATGTTTTCTGGGCACACTTTAGGCCCCTTAGCGCCAATTGGCCATCATTTAAATGCCACGGGCTTCCTGAGCATTGTTTCTGACCATGTCCATCCCTTCATGACCACCATGTACCCACCCTCTGATGGCTACTTCCAGCAGGATAATGCACCATATCACAAAGCTTGAATCATTTCAAATTGGTTTCTTGAACATGACAATGAGTTCACTGTACTAAAATGGCCCCCACAGTCACCAGATCTCAACCCAATAGAGCATCTTTGGGATGTGGTGGAATGGGAGCTTCGTGCCCTGGATGTGCATCCCTCAAATCTCCATCAACTGCAAGATGCTATCCTATCAATATGGGCCAACATTTCTAAAGAATGCTATCAGCACCTTGTTGAATCAATGCCACGTGGAATTAAGGCAGTTCTGAAGGCAAAAGGGGGTCCAACACCGTATTAGTATGGTGTTCCTAATAATTCTTTAGGTGAGTATAGCTCTGGGATGCCCTTCTTGGAGAAACATTTCCTTCCGGGGACCTTCCATTGTGGTGTACCAATGGCCACAAATTTTCTAAAGGCACCCGAGTCCACCAGTTTATATGGCTGTAGTTGGCAGGCTAACAGTTCCGACAAGCCAGCGGTCAGCTGTTGGGCAAGAAGGTTACCCAGCATCATCATCTTTTTTCGCTCGAACATTTGGGCCATGGAAACCAGCCTTTTTCCAGATGAACGCGATGACAGCATGGTGGAAGGTGGAGTGGAGGACAAATAGGAGGAGAAGGGAGAAGGAGAAGAGGCAGGACGTGGAGCTCTGGGGGTGTGGCTTTGTGGGAGCTGACGGAGTTGCTCTCACTGGGCTCGATCATGGGAGGCCAGGTGCCTTCCTAAGGCGGTCATCCCTAGGTGAGTGTTGGGCTTACTGCGACTTATGCATTGACAGCACAGGCTGCAGATGGCGACTCTATTGTCAGCAGTCCTTTTTTATTGAAAAAGTACACTCAATGTCACATATAAAAAATTTCAGCGCACACGTTGCACTGCAGATGTGGAACTGGTAGTGTCACTGTCAGACGCGGACACCGTCTATTGAAAAAGTATACTGGATGTCAATTACAAATTTTTTCAGTGCACATGTTACACTGCAGATATGGCTCTGGTAATGTCACTGTCAGAATTGGACAACATCTATTGAAAAAGTACACTGTATGTCACAGATACATTTTTTCAGGGCACACGTTACACTACAAATGTGGCACTGGTTAGGTTACTGTCAGAAGCGGACACGTCTATTGAAAAAGTACACTGGATGTCACAGATATTTTTGGGATGCACACACTGTACACAGGAGATATGGAGCAGCTAATGTCACTGTCAGAAGCGGACACCGTCTATTGAAAAAGTACATTGCATGTCACAGATACATTTTTTCAGCACACACGTTACACTGCAGATGTGGCGCTGGTAATGTCACAGTCAGAAGCAGACACTGTCTATTAAAAAAGTACACTGTATGTCACATATAAATTTTTTCAGCGCACACATTACACTGCAGATGTGGCACTGGAAATGTCACTGTCAGAAGCGGACACCGTCTATTGAAAAAGTACACTGTATGTCACATATATTTTTGGGATGTGCCCACTTTACACAGGAGATGTGGTGCAGATAATGTCACTGTCCGCAGCAGACACCGTCTATTGAAAAAGTATACTGGATGTCACAGATATTTTTTGGATGTGCACACTTTACACAGGAGATGTGGCGTAGCTAATGTATCAGTCAGAAGCAGACACCGTCTACCGAAAAAGGACACTGGATGTCACAGATATTTTTGGGATGTGCACACTTTACACAGGAGATGTGGGGCAGCTATTGTTGCTGTCTGCAGCGGCCTTACTATTGCACGCTATTTAGCGCAGTATCTGCTAAAAATAGATATTGCAGCTGCCACAAACAACAATAGTCCTTAAAAGGACTTTTGGGTCTCTGCAAAGTTTTTCTAATAACATTTTTCCTATATCACTCCCTACACTATCTGTCTCTTCCTCAGGACAGCTCTCCCTGACTAAGACTGAGACTGACTGTAATTCCAGTAACCAACATGAGTATGGCATTACAGCGAGGGCAGTACTTTTCTTACCTATGCTTTTTGATCAAATTGTATACTAATGCCTCATATAGCATGCAGCATAGGGGAGGCATATTATAAATTGCGCTGAGAAGCGATGTAATTTATGCTGAGAAGCAGTTATTAGATAAAAGCATAGTATTGAGGATGTGCGATCCAGTTCTTTTTCTTATATTTTACATGTATTGTAGAATCTATGCTCTGTTTTCCTCCTGGTATCTACACTCCTACACATTCGGCCCAGTTGCTTTTAATTAGCAGGAGTCTGCATAAGGGTATACATTACTACATCTCAGTTGGAGTTCCTGAGAGTATGTATTAAGGTGAGTTCCACACCTGTTCACATGGTGCAGTACTGGACGGCGGCCATTGTTAATTTTGTTAATTCGGTGCTGTGCTTGTAAGTTGGTGGGGCCCAGTGCCAGGGTGGCTTTGCCAGACAGCGGGGGGCTGTTTGACTGCTGGGTCCCGCTGCCTGCTGGTGCAGTGCTGCGGCGTTGGTCGTCACCATGCAGTGCTGCGCCAAATTTAGAATAGGGTCATATTCAAAGAGGCAACCTTGTCGTAATGAGTGGGCCTATGCTTTATGATGAAATTGTACTGTATACTAATGCCTTATGTATAGTAGGCAGATAGATATATCTGATATGATAAATCTGATATATGATAAATTGTGCTGAGAAGTGATGTAAATTATGCTGAGAAGCAGTTATTAGATAAAAGCATAGTATTGAGGGTGTGCCATAAAGTTCTTTTTCTTATATTTTACACTTACCTGCACGTTTATTGGCTGCGTAGCAGGCAAAAAACGTGCGGTAAGGAGACTCGAGCACTGCGCTCGAGCACATGCAGTAATCGGCCAAATACCGCCATATGCCGAGCATTGAGATACTCGAGCCGAACTAGTGTTCGGCCGAGCATGCTCGATCAACACTACTCGATATAATTCTTATTTATAAAAATTCCACAAACATACACAAAGATACATGACTGAAGGAATCACAGATAAAAAGGTTACACTTACATAAAGGTGATTTTGTATTAGGATAACATTTTCAATAATATATAAACATCTATATTATGTTGAAATATTATAGGGTAATAAATCAATGGTATGATACACTGTGATACTATAGGTTAGGTACAATCACCTACTTTGGTGTAGCAATAGGAAAGAAGAAGGTATCTTCAATCAAGACAGAATTTTTCTAGAAACTGTAATATTCATGAAGTCTATAAAAAATAAAGACTGATATGCACAGAGTCTCAGGAAAAGACTTGGAGGTAAACAAATCTGTGTTATATTCTGGAAAAGGTGTGGATATAGGGGGTACTGCAGAGTGACTCAAGACAAGGGTGAAGAGTACCTGGAACCGACCTGTCTATAGACATCTCCAGAGGTAAAGCTCACAGCAAGAAAGTTCTGTCCACACAGAAAGGAGGTCTGTGACAGAAGGACTGGCATCCAAAATAGCTAGGGTTCAAGAAATGAGATATTTAGCGCCTATGTATGGCCCAGGTTGTTTTTTTTCCCTAAAAAAGCTATTCCATTGGATTGCCATAATCACCTCTGTGAAGTTCAGGAATCTGCTAATTTTTGATACAAAAGCTAAAAGCTTTCTTAAAGGACTAAGTTCATTTCATTTGATCAGCTACAATCATGCCTATAGCGTGAAAACCTTCATATGAGGCTAAATGGACAGTTACTATCTAAATTGTTCTCCATATTGCTTATCATGTTCTACCAAATACATGAATCTTCTGAAGAAGACCAAGGAATTCCTGATATGTTTGTAAGTCAAAATCTGTGCACAGGAAAACTGTTACCATAAGTCGTCAGAAGTGATAGATCTTGTACATGAACATCATTGGAAAAATATGATACAATTTAAGGACTGCACATCATCTACATACAGTTCTACCAATCCTATAATAGACTTTATGTGAGTCAAATTTAAGATAAATAAATGAAACTACAGTACAGTATCAAGACCATGACAAGACCAGAGGAAGATGATGAAGAGAAGAAGATGCTTAATAAGATAGTAGATTAGTTCCTAACTCTATTTCATTAGTATTCAATCACAGTTTACCATATGTTCAGCAAATATTATTATTTTGTTGTCAATTAAATAATTGATGGACGATGAATTTATAAAGAAGAATTAAGAGTCCAAGATAATCGTAAAATTTGATTTTGTGGGTTCAAAAAGAAATATCTCACCCTCAAGAGGGGGAAATGTTAAATAATATGTGATATAATATGAATTGGATATATAAAGGATGTATTACACTACGCAATGACACCATCTATAGTAATACACAAGGGTGATGGCAGGTCTATATGGGAATGTCAAGACCTATATTTAAAGTCTCCATATATGACAATGTAGAAGCACATACATTAGTAATACATGCCTGTATCTATGGTATAAATGACTGGCAGAGACAGACAAGGGGTCGTCTTCTTAATCTCACTCTGTTGGGGGTTGCTGCTGATGAAGATAGAAGACACACATGGAGGCTGTGAAGGAGGTTCCTAACCTTCAGAAAGGATACTTTAAGGACATTCATATTCACGCATGGAAAATAGACTAAGACTTTTCCTAAACTATTTTGCAAGTAATCAACCTTGATGAAGATTGAAAATAAATCACATTATTCATTTTTTATATAACTCTCTTGCTGAATCATGGTGAATGAGTCCTCCGGGTGTTTCTTACTCCAAATAATGCATACACTATATTTGGAGAGGATTACCAAACCAGTTGTTATATTTTTCATATACATATTTATTACACATAATCATATACTAGCTACAGTATAAGCCCTGAGTTTAAGATACCCCTTGTAATAAATGATTGACATTTCAATTTGTGCGTACATTTAAGGCATTGCATAAATCAGTATATACTGTATGTAATTAAACTTACTGAGCAATGACAAACTATGCATTCCATAGCTATCAGATTTTAAATTAAGATTTACCAGAATGAATGTAAAATAATAGATCAGTACAATTTTGCAGAGGCTACAACATAGTTTAAAATGATTAATTGTTGTTTAAATGTCAAATGTAGGTGAAAAGTGATTTTAAAAATACAAAAAAATCGATCAACATTTCAAACTCTGACAATGTATTTTAAACTTGCAAGTCGTACTGTATAATTTAAGTAATATATAAATTAATCACAATTCATAATTTATTTTCTAGCTTTAAATTATCCTTGACAAACATCTTCCTAAATGTAGTTTTAATGGCTTCATTTTTGCTCCTTCTACTTCTAAGGTAGATTCTTATTATTTCCATGCTTTTTATAGAAGTTGGATTTTCATTTTGATTTCTGTAATTCCTGGCATAACGGTTTGGCGTATCCATTTATAAAGTATTTCTCACCCACTTCTGAGAGGCCTATAATTCAGTCCTCTGATGCCCTGTATTTTTCATCTTTATATTTTATTATAATATTTTTTATTGATATTTATATAGGGGTATTCATTATTTTTTTCTTAATAATTGTTGAATTAAAGGAAATGGTTTAATGGGTAGGGAGTAGAGTTGAGTGAACCCAAACTGTAAAGTTCGTACCGAACTTTAGGATTTTTGGACTCCGGACCCGAACCCAAACATTTCAGTAAAAGGCTACAGAGCAGACAATCAACAAGCGTTTAACTGGTGCGCCCTTAGAAGCCATCACAGCCATGTCAACTAATGGCATGGCTGTGATTGGCCAGTGCAGCATGTGACCCAGCCTCTATATAAGCTGGAGTCACCTAGCGCTGAACGTCACTCTGCTCTGATTAGTGTAGGGATAGGATGCTGCTGCTGTGAGGGAAGGAATAGGACAAAATCTTTAATCAGAAGTGCTTTTTAACTCAGCGATCTACCTAGATTTTGTTTTTATGGGTGCAGTGCACAATCTTTTTACCCTGCCCTGAGCCCAGTGACCCAGAAAAATAACTTTTATCCGTCTGTGAGGTGGGCGGCGGTGGCCATTTTATGCAAGTTCTGTGCACCAACACAACATATGTGCATTTGTGACAGTGAAATAGAAGCTTGAAACACTGCAATTATAGTCTGGGTTTAAAGAAATCACCCATTTTTGGCAAGACCCTACATCTGTGGCTTTTGCAGCATTAGTCAGTGTGCAATTTAAGCTAGAAATATAGCAATAATTTTCTGGGTTTTAAAAAATTAAATTTTTGGGCAAAATACTCAATTTTACAGCCCTTGCTGCATCTGTCAGTGTGAAATCCAAGCGTTATATACTGCTGTCATATTCTGTTATATAAAAAATTACCTTTTGGGCAAAATCCAAATTTTGCGGCATTTACTGAATCTGTCATTGTTAAAAACAAGCTTGAAATACCTCAATAATTCTCTGGATTTAAAAAAGCACCCATTTTTGGCAATACCCTCCATCTGGGGCCTATGCCGCATTAGTCAGTGTGCAATTTAGGCTAGAAATACAGCAATAATTTTCTGGGTTTTAAAAAACACCCTTTTTGGGCAAAATACTCAATTTCACAGCCCTTGCTGCATCTGTCAGTGTGAAATTCAAGTGTTATATGCTGCTGTCATATTCTGTTATTAAAAAAAAACACCCTTTTTTGGCAAAATACTAAATTTACAGCCTTGTCTGTATCTGTCATTGTGAGATACAAGCTTGAAATACAGCAATAATATTCTGGGTTTAAAAAAAAACACCCATTTTTGGCAAAGTACTTAATATTGCAGCCCTTGCTGCATCTGTCAGTGTGAAATTCAAGTGTTATATACTGCTGTCATATTCTGTTATAAAAAAAAAACACCCTTTTTGGGCAAAATTCAAATTTTGCGGTGTTTGCTGCATCTGTCATTGTTAAAAACAAGCTTGAAATACTTTAATCATTTTCTGGGTTTAAAAAAAAAACACCCATTTTTGGCAATACCCTCCATCTGGGGCCTATGCCACATTAGTCTGTGTGCAATTTAGGCTAGAGATACGGCAATATATTTCTGGGTTTTAAAAAACACCCTTTTTGGGCAAAATACTAAATTTTACAGCCCTTGCTGCATCTGTCAGTGTGAAATTCAAGCGTTATATACTGCAGTCATTTTCTGTTATAAAAAAACACCCTTTTTGGGCAAAATACTAAATTTACGGCCTTGTCTGTATCTGTCATTGTGAGATACAAGCTTGAAATACAGCAATAATATTCTGGGCTAAAAAAACACCCATTTTGGGCAAAGTACTTAATATTGCAGACTTTGCTGCATCTGTGATTGTGAGATACATGCGTTGGATACTGGTGTTCTATTCTGTTATTAAAAAAACACCCATTTTAGGCAAAAAACTAAATTTGTAGCCCTGTCTGCATTTGTCAATAACTGAATTACAGGATCGCGCTTGAGTCCGCGCGATAGACGGGATCGCGCTGCTACTGAGGCCGACGGCGCATGCGCCGCCTGTACAAGCGCGGTCCCGGCGACTGAGCCGGGTGTCAATTAGACTGCATAAAGGCGGGGTTAGGGCAGGGGAGTAACAGCCTGGAGTGAGGGAAGGGCTACCCCCTTCACTTCTATCGTGAGCTACCCCCTTGACTTGTGGAGCTGGAGAAGAGTACTTTATAAGGCGATTTTGTCATGCATATACATGGCAGAAAAGCTGGACAAGACTGTATGATAACACAATGAGGATGATCTATAAGGTACTTTTAATAGTTTATTAAGCGAAATGCAGGTGAAAGGTTCGCTTTAATATTGCAGCCCTTGCTGCATTTGTCATTGTGAGATACACGCGTTAGATACTGGTATTCTATTCTGTTATTAAAAAAACACCCATTTTGGGCAAAAAACTTAATTTTACAGCCCTTGCTGCACCTGTCAGTGTGAAATTCAAGCTTTATATACTGCTGTCATATTCCGGTTTAAAAAAAACAAACACCCATTTTGGGCAAAAAACTAAATTTGCGGTCTTGTCTGCATCTGTCAGTGTGAGATACATGCGTTAGATAATGCTGTTCTATTCTGTTATTTAAAAAAAAAAAATATTTTGTGCAAAAAAATTAATTTGCCACCTTTGCTGCATCTGTCATTGTCAGATACACCCTTTAGATACTGTTGTTCTATTCTGCTATTAAAAAAACACCTATTTTGGGCAAAAAATAATAATTTTGCAGCCTTTTCTGCATCTGTCATTGTGAGATACACCCTTTACATACTGTTGTTCTATTATGCTAATAAAAAAAAGCCCCAAGTCATGCAGCAGTCTCTTATGCTTTTTGATGACTCTGCTAGCAGGCTTTTCCAGGGCCATCAACCTAGCCCTGCCCCAGAAGTGGAAGAGATTGAGTGCACCGATGCCCAACCACTTATGTTTCAAGATGAGTACATGGGAGGACCATTGCAGCATGTCTCAGATGATGATGAAACACAGGTGCCAACTGATGTGGCTTTTGAAAGTGTGCAGACCGACAAGGAGGGCAGGGTTGAAGAAGGGGTGGAAGATGATGTGGAGGATGATGAGGTCCTCGACCCCACATGGAATGAAGGTCATGCAAGTGACCTGTGGAGTTCGGAGGAAGAGGCGGCGGTGGTCGCACAGAGCTACCAGCACAGCAGAAGAGGGAGCAGGGTGCAAAAGCAGAGCGGCCGTCCCCTAGACAGTACGCCTGCTACTGCCCACCGCAGTAAGGGACCGAACACACCAAAGCCAGATCCAAGGAGTTCCCTGGCATGGCAGTTCTTCAGACAATGTGCTGACGACAAGACACGAGTGATTGCACACTGTGCAATCAGAGCCTGAAGCAAGGCATAAACGTTCTCAACCTGAGGACAAACTGCATGACCAGGCATCTAAGTGCAAAGCACAAGCTGCAGTGGAGTAGACACCTCAAAAACCAAAAAAGGTCTCTGGCTCCTCCTGCTTCCTCTTCTGCTTCAGTCTCGGCCTCTTCATCCACCTCTGGAGTGACAGTGCCACCTGCCACCCCGCAAACAGAGGATCTGCCAGCAACACCACCACCTGGGTCACCAAGCAACTCCACAATGTCCCACGTAAGCGTTCAGCTCTCCATCTCCCAAACACGAGCGGAAGAAGAAGTATCTCCCTACCAACCCCCGTCCCTGGCCCTGAATGCCAGCATTTCAAAATTACTGGTCTTTAAAATGTTGTCATTCTGTCTGGTGGAGACGGAGAGTTTTAAAAGCCTTATGGCGGTGGCTGTCCCACAGTATGTTGTGCCCAGCCGCCACTACTTTTCCAGGCATGCAATCCCTTCCCTGCACAACCAAGTGGGAAACAAAATCAGGTGAGCACTGTGCAACGCCATCTGTGGCAAGGTCCACCTAACTACGGATAAGGTCAGGGGCGTTATATCTCCATAACAGCACTTTGGGTAAATGCAGTGGCGGCTGGACCTGAGGCAGATAGCAGTTTTTGCACATTTCCTTCCACCACCAAGGATTGCAAGTCGCTTCAGTTTGCCTCCTGTTGCTTTCTCCTCCTACTCCGCTTCCTCATCCTCTACCGGCTCCTCATCCGGTCAGCATAACACCTTCACCACCAAATTCAGCAGAGCCAGGGGTAAACGACAGCAGGCAGTTTAAAAACGTATCTGTTTTGGGGACAAACCCCACACTGCGCAGGTGCTGTGGACAGGCCTTGAACAACAGACCAATGAGTGGTTGATGCCAGTGAGCCTCAAGCCCGGCCTGGTGGTGTGAGATAATGGGCGAAATCTTGTAGCAGCTCTGGGACTAGCCGGTTTGACGCACATTCCTTGCCTGGTGCATGTGCTGAATTTGGTGGTGCAGAGGTTCATAAAAATTACCCCGATATATCAGAGCTGCTGCACAAAGTGCAGGCCGTCTTTGCACACTTTCGACGTTCTCACCCTGCTTCTGCTCAACTGTCAGCGCTGCAGCTTCACTACGGCCTTCCTGCTTACCGCCTCATATGCGACCCTGCCCACAAGGTGGAACACCACCTTGCACATGCTGGCCAGACTGTGTGGAGTTTCAGCTGCAGCACGCACGGGTGAGTCACTCTGCGGAACAGCACCACTTCATCACCAATGACTGGGCCTCCATGCGAGACCTGTGTTCCTTGTTGCGCTGTTTCGAGTACTCCACCAACATGGCCAATGCCAATAATGCCGTTCTCAGCGTTACTATCTCACTTCTATGCCTCTTTGAAAAAATGCTGCTGGTGATGATGGAAGAGGATGTGGCACAGTAGGAGGAGGAGGAGGAAGAGGGATCATTTCATACGGTTTCCGGCCAGTCATTCACCGAGTGGCTCCGAGGGTGGGTTCCTGAACCCACAAACTCCAGGTACACAATTTTCCAGCCAGGGCACAGTTCTGGAGGATGACGAGGTAGAGGATGAGGAGATGGAGAAGGAGGAACCGAGTTCACAGCAGGGTGGCACCAAAACCAGCTCATGGCCATCACTAGTGCGTGGCTGGGGGTATACAGAGGACACAGACGATACACCTCCCACAGAGGACAGCTTTTTGTTGCCTCTGGGCAGCCTGGCACACATAAACAATTACATGCTGCAGTGTCTCCGCAACGACCGCCGAGTTGCCCACATTCTAACTTGTGCTGATTACTGGGAGGCCACGCTGCTGGATCTCCGTTACAAGGACAATGTACCGTCCTTAATTTCGTCACTGGATCGTGATCGTAACATGTGCGAGTACAAGCACACGCTGGTAGACGCGCTGCTGGTGGCATTCCCACTTGACAGCGGGGGCACAGTGGAAGCACAAGACAAGGCAGAGGAAGAGGAAGCGTTTGCCAACGCAGCTGGTGCACCACCAGCACCTCAGAAGGCAGGGTTAGCATGGCTGAAATGTGGAAAAGCTTTGTCAGCACGCCACAGCAACCAGCACCACCAGCTGATATGGAACGTCTTAGCAGGAGGCAGCATTTCACCAACATGGTGGAGCAGTATGTGAATGACGGGTCTGCCCCCTTCAACTTTGGGTCTCTAAATTGTGCACATGGCCTGAGCTTGCCCTTTATGCCTTGAAGGTGCTGTCCTGCCCTGCAGCCAGTGTATTGTCTGAACATATGTTTAGCACGGCAGGGCGCATTGTCACAGACAAGCCGCCTGTTTACAGCCAATGTGAGCAAGCTCACGTTCATTAAAATGAACCAGGCATGGATCCCACAGAACTTGTCTGTACCTTGTGCAGAATAGACATATATACAGGCCTTAACCAGCCATTGTTATACTACAGCGCAATTGCTCATTGTTGTATTTTGGATATTTCACACTCTTTTGGAGTGTACCCTAATAAAAATGTTAATAAAAAAAAAAACAGTGTTGGCTACCTCATCCTCCTCCACCGCCGCTTCCACCTACACTGCTACATCCACCGCTTACTCAAACTCCTACTCCATATGGACCTCCACCTCATAAATCAATAATATTTTTTTTTTATTTGTACGTATTTTATTTTATGTCATTTCACTAATTTGACTGTTACATTTTCGGGTGAAAATCACCAATTTTTGGGTATGATGTACCCCTGCTCTACCTAGTAGACAGGTAACATTTCACTAATTTGTCTGTTACTTATTTGGGTGAAATTCACCAATTTTTGGGTGTGATATACCTTGGCTGTACATAGTAGACAGGTAAAAACATTTCACTCATTTGTATGTTACATTTTCTGGTGAAATTTACAAATTTGTAGGTGTGATATACCACTGCTATACCTAGTAGACAGGTAAAAAAAAAAAAAAAAAATCATTAAAAAGAATCACAAATTTGTCTGTTACATATTCGGGTGAAATTCACCAATTGTTGGGTGTTATATACCCCTGCTCTACCTGCTAGACAGGTAACATTTCACTAATTTGTCTGTTACATATTTGCGTGAAATTCACAAATTTTTGGGTGTGATATACCCCGGCTGTACCTAGTAGACAGGAAAAAACATTTTATTCATTTGTCTGTTACATTTTCGGGTGAAATTAAAATTTTTTAGGGTGTAATATACCACTGCTATACCTAGTAGACAGGTGAAAAAAGAATGTCATTAATTTGTCTGTTACATATTCAAGTGGAATTCACCAATTTTTGGATGTTGTATACCCCTGCTGTACCTAGTAGACAGGTAAACAAATTTCACTAATTTGTCTGTTACATTCTCGAGTGAAATTCACCAATTTTTGGCTGTGATATACCCCTGCTATACCTAGTATACAGGTAAAAACATTTCACTAATTTGTCTGTTACATTCTTGGGTGACATTTGACCATTTTTGCCGTGATTAAACCCCTGTTCTGCAAAGGTGATAGGGACATAAATTTTAAAAAATCATCTGTTACATTGTCAACTGACATTTTACCAATTTTGCTGTATACAAACCCCTGCTCTGCATAGGTGACAGAGAATTACATTTAAAAAATTCTTCTTTGATTCATGTGCGCCTCCTTCTTTCATTCAATGCTTAAAATTTAACAACTTGTCCTACATTTGCACTACGATAATTTGTCCCACTTTTCCGCTCGATCATATTTCATTATAACCTCCCTTGGATGTGGTCTCTCTTTCTCACGTTCCCTCTCTGGCGTGGAACCCTGATTGGCCGATAACCGTGATCAACATGGTAGGCTCAGAAAAGAACATCGAAAGTTGATAGAGAAGATATCCAAATGGATTGTGGACGTCACAGTGACGTGCAATCAGGCAGACGTTATCTAGAATCAACAAAGTGACAACAGGAATGCTCCTGTCTAACGTTTTCAAATCCTAAATACCCCAGTGACATTCCCTATAACTTTTTATTAATCATTCCAATAACAGGGCATCTTAAGAGTCCTGTATTGTTATCTATCGTCACTACCTCTCCAAGTCGGGGTAATTGCCGAGCGCCCCCCCACCCCCTTTCCTTCAATTCTTCCGTTTTAATAACTTTTCCCACATTTCCACTCAATGACAATTAAATTTCATCCATTGTTCTCCCGTGGATGTGCTATCCCTTTCTCACACTTCCTCTCCGGCATGGAACCCTGATTCGTCGCTAACCGTGATCAACATGGTAGGCGCAGAAAAGAACATCAAAAATTGATAGAGCAGATATCCAATTGGATCATGAACATCATGGGGACGAGCAACCAGGTGGGGCAGTATGTGTGCACACGCCTACATGAATTGACTGATGGGTCTGCCCCCTGCAACTTCTGGGTCTCCAAATTGGGCACATGGCCTGAGCTAGCCCTTTATGCCTTGGAGTTGCTGGCCTGCCCTGCAGCCAGTGTATTGTCTGAACGTGTGTTTAGCACAACTGGAATGGGATATCACAGGTTATATTTCCCAATGTTTTGGGGTGTACCCTAATTTAATAAAAATAAAAATACATTTAAAACCAAATAGCAGTGTAGGCTACCTCCTCCTACTCCACCACCGCTTCCACCTACACCACCACATCCACTGCCTCCTTAACCTCCTACTCCATATGTACCTCGTCCTTCTAGATCAAGATTATTGCTTTTAATTTTTATGTATGTTATTGTTATTTAATGTAATTTCCCTATCCACATTTGTATGCAGAGCACTTGCCATGCTCTTAACCACAGTTTGCTGGCATTTGCAGCCCTCTAGCCCTTTCCATGACATTTTTAGAGCCGTTTTAGTGCTCAAAAGTTTGGGTCCCCATTGACTTCAATGGGGTTCGGGGTCAAGTTCGGGTCCCGAACTCGAACTTTTTTGTGAAGTTCCATCGAACCCGTCGAACCCAAACATCCAGGTGTCCGCTCTAGTAGGGAGGTTTTTATTCTATTTTCAGTTTTTTGCACTCCCTGTACTATATCATTCTGAAGTGAACTCTGACTTTCAAATCAGGTCAAATTGATTTGCGTCTGAATCAAATCTTGGTTAAATCAGACCCAAATCAAATATGATCATCTCTAGTTACCATTGACTCTGTTGCTGTGGCAATGCCACTTAAGTTGAACTGTTAACCTTTTTAAGGGTTTTTATTATGAACACACCAGCATTGAAAATGTTATTGTATGCTTATACATGTTATTATACCTCCCTGTACTTACATTTCCTATGAAAATTGTATGCATGTATGATATGCCATGTCTTAGGTGTCATGTATTAAGTTATATAATATTCTTTTAAGGACCTGATATGAGATTACAGCAAGGTAATGTGCACTAATGTGGGTGAAATTCCCTATGTAATATGGCATAATAGAAGGTGTATTGGTGACACGTTACTAGTAGGGATGAGCGAACTCGAACTGTATAGTTCGGGTTCGTACCGAATTTTGGGGTGTCCGTGACACGGACCCGAACCCGGACATTTTCGTAAAAGTCCGGGTTCGGGTTCGGTGTTCGTCGCTTTCTTCGCGCTTTTGTGACGCTTTCTTGGCGCTTTTTGAAAGGCTGCAAAGCAGCCAATCAACAAGCGTCATACTACTTGCCCCAAGAGGCCATCACAGCCATGCCTACTATTGGCATGGCTGTGATTGGCCAGAGCACCATGTGACCCAGCCTCTATTTAAGCTGGAGTCACATAGCGCCTCCCGTCACTCTGCTCTGATTAGCGTAGGGAGAGGTTGCGGCTGCGACAGTAGGGCGAGATTAGGCAGATTAACTCCTCCAAAGGACTTGATTAACTGATCGATCTGCAGCTGTGGATCATTGAGCTGCTGATCCTCAATTGCTCACTGTTTTTAGGCTGCCCAGACCGTTTGTCAGTCACATTTTTCTGGGGTGATCGGCGGCCATTTTGTGTCTTGTGGTGCGCCAGCACAAGCTGCGACCAAGTGCATTTAACCCTCAATGGTGTGGTTGTTTTTTGGCTAAAGCCTACATCAGGGTGAAGCTGTCACACCAAGTGCATTTAACCAGCAATAGTCTGTTCATTTTTTGGCCATATACAAAATCAGGGGCAAGCTGCGCCTGTCACCAAGTGCATTTAACCCTCAATGGTGTGGTTGTTTTTTGGCTAAAGCCTACATCAGGGTGAAGCTGTCACACCAAGTGCATTTAACCAGCAATAGTCTGTTCATTTTTTGGCCATATACTAAATCAGGGGCAAGCTGCGCCTGTCACCAAGTGCATTTAACCCTCAATGGTGTGGTTGTTTTTTGGCTAAAGCCTACATCAGGGTGAAGCTGTCACACCAAGTGCATTTAACCAGCAATAGTCTGTTTATTTTTTGGCCATATCCCAGTCTAATTCTGTCACTAAATCCATACCGGTCACCCAGCGCCTAAATACTAGGCCTCAAATTTATATCCAGCTAAATCTGTCCCTAGTGCTGTAGCTGGGCGAGTTATTTAGTGTCCGTTCAAGCACATTTCTTGTTCTGGGTTGAAATACAATTCCCAATTTAGCAATTTCATAATTTAGTGGTTTCTGCTATATCAGAGCTATTTGAAATCTATCCCTAAAAGGGTATATAATATTCAAGGTGCACATTGGGTCATTCAGAATAACTTCACACACACCCGCTACTGTGTATTTCCAAGTCTAATTCTGTCACTAAACCCATACCTGTCACGCAGCGCCTAAATACTAGGCCTCAAATTTATATCCCGCTAAATCTGTCCCTAGTGCTGTAGCTGGGCGAGTTATTTAGTGTCCGTTCAAGCACATTTCTTGTTCTGGGTTGAAATACAATTCCCAATTTAGCAATTTCATAATTTAGTGGTTTCTGCTATATCAGAGCTATTTGAAATCTATCCCTAAAAGGGTATATAATATTCAAGGTGCACATTGGGTCATTCAGAATAACTTCACACACACCCGCTACTGTGTATTTCCAAGTCTAATTCTGGCACTAAACCCATACCTGTCACCCAGCGCCTAAATACTAGGCCTCAAATTTATATCCCGCTAAATCTGTCCTTAGTGCTGTAGCTGGGCGAGTTATTTAGTGTCCGTTCAAGCACATTTCTTGTTCTGGGTTGAAATACAATTCCCAATTTAGCAATTTCATAATTTAGTGGTTTCTGCTATATCAGAGCTATTTGAAATCTATCCCTAAAAGGGTATATAATATTCAAGGTGCACATTGGGTCATTCAGAATAACTTCACACACACCCGCTACTGTGTATTTCCAAGTCTAATTCTGGCACTAAACCCATACCTGTCACCCAGCGCCTAAATACTAGGCCTCAAATTTATATCCCGCTAAATCTGTCCTTAGTGCTGTAGCTGGGCGAGTTATTTAGTGTCCGTTCAAGCACATTTCTTGTTCTGGGTTGAAATACAATTCCCAATTTAGCAATTTCATAATTTAGTGGTTTCTGCTATATCAGAGCTATTTGAAATCTATCCCTAAAAGGGTATATAATATTCAAGGTGCACATTGGGTCATTCAGAATAACTTCACACACACCCGCTACTGTGTATTTCCAAGTCTAATTCTGGCACTAAACCCATACCTGTCACCCAGCGCCTAAATACTAGGCCTCAAATTTATATCCCGCTAAATCTGTCCTTAGTGCTGTAGCTGGGCGAGTTATTTAGTGTCCGTTCAAGCACATTTCTTGTTCTGGGTTGAAATACAATTCCCAATTTAGCAATTTCATAATTTAGTGGTTTCTGCTATATCAGAGCTATTTGAAATCTATCCCTAAAAGGGTATATAATATTCAAGGTGCACATTGGGTCATTCAGAATAACTTCACACACACCCGCTACTGTGTATTTCCAAGTCTAATTCTGGCACTAAACCCATACCTGTCACCCAGCGCCTAAATACTAGGCCTCAAATTTATATCCCGCTAAATCTGTCCTTAGTGCTGTAGCTGGGCGAGTTATTTAGTGTCCGTTCAAGCACATTTCTTGTTCTGGGTTGAAATACAATTCCCAATTTAGCAATTTCATAATTTAGTGGTTTCTGCTATATCAGAGCTATTTGAAATCTATCCCTAAAAGGGTATATAATATTCAAGGTGCACATTGGGTCATTCAGAATAACTTCACACACACCCGCTACTGTGTATTTCCAAGTCTAATTCTGGCACTAAACCCATACCTGTCACCCAGCGCCTAAATACTAGGCCTCAAATTTATATCCCGCTAAATCTGTCCTTAGTGCTGTAGCTGGGCGAGTTATTTAGTGTCCGTTCAAGCACATTTCTTGTTCTGGGTTGAAATACAATTCCCAATTTAGCAATTTCATAATTTAGTGGTTTCTGCTATATCAGAGCTATTTGAAATCTATCCCTAAAAGGGTATATAATATTCAAGGTGCACATTGGGTCATTCAGAATAACTTCACACACACCCGCTACTGTGTATTTCCAAGTCTAATTCTGGCACTAAACCCATACCTGTCACCCAGCGCCTAAATACTAGGCCTCAAATTTATATCCCGCTAAATCTGTCCTTAGTGCTGTAGCTGGGCGAGTTATTTAGTGTCCGTTCAAGCACATTTCTTGTTCTGGGTTGAAATACAATTCCCAATTTAGCAATTTCATAATTTAGTGGTTTCTGCTATATCAGAGCTATTTGAAATCTATCCCTAAAAGGGTATATAATATTCAAGGTGCACATTGGGTCATTCAGAATAACTTCACACACACCCGCTACTGTGTATTTCCAAGTCTAATTCTGGCACTAAACCCATACCTGTCACCCAGCGCCTAAATACTAGGCCTCAAATTTATATCCCGCTAAATCTGTCCTTAGTGCTGTAGCTGGGCGAGTTATTTAGTGTCCGTTCAAGCACATTTCTTGTTCTGGGTTGAAATACAATTCCCAATTTAGCAATTTCATAATTTAGTGGTTTCTGCTATATCAGAGCTATTTGAAATCTATCCCTAAAAGGGTATATAATATTCAAGGTGCACATTGGGTCATTCAGAATAACTTCACACACACCCGCTACTGTGTATTTCCAAGTCTAATTCTGGCACTAAACCCATACCTGTCACCCAGCGCCTAAATACTAGGCCTCAAATTTATATCCCGCTAAATCTGTCCTTAGTGCTGTAGCTGGGCGAGTTATTTAGTGTCCGTTCAAGCACATTTCTTGTTCTGGGTTGAAATACAATTCCCAATTTAGCAATTTCATAATTTAGTGGTTTCTGCTATATCAGAGCTATTTGAAATCTATCCCTAAAAGGGTATATAATATTCAAGGTGCACATTGGGTCATTCAGAATAACTTCACACACACCCGCTACTGTGTATTTCCAAGTCTAATTCTGGCACTAAACCCATACCTGTCACCCAGCGCCTAAATACTAGGCCTCAAATTTATATCCCGCTAAATCTGTCCTTAGTGCTGTAGCTGGGCGAGTTATTTAGTGTCCGTTCAAGCACATTTCTTGTTCTGGGTTGAAATACAATTCCCAATTTAGCAATTTCATAATTTAGTGGTTTCTGCTATATCAGAGCTATTTGAAATCTATCCCTAAAAGGGTATATAATATTCAAGGTGCACATTGGGTCATTCAGAATAACTTCACACACACCCGCTACTGTGTATTTCCAAGTCTAATTCTGGCACTAAACCCATACCTGTCACCCAGCGCCTAAATACTAGGCCTCAAATTTATATCCCGCTAAATCTGTCCTTAGTGCTGTAGCTGGGCGAGTTATTTAGTGTCCGTTCAAGCACATTTCTTGTTCTGGGTTGAAATACAATTCCCAATTTAGCAATTTCATAATTTAGTGGTTTCTGCTATATCAGAGCTATTTGAAATCTATCCCTAAAAGGGTATATAATATTCAAGGTGCTCATTGGGTCATTCAGAATAACTTCACACACACCCGCTACTGTGTATTTCCAAGTCTAATTCTGGCACTAAACCCATACCTGTCACCCAGCGCCTAAATACTAGGCCTCAAATTTATATCCCGCTAAATCTGTCCTTAGTGCTGTAGCTGGGCGAGTTATTTAGTGTCCGTTCAAGCACATTTCTTGTTCTGGGTTGAAATACAATTCCCAATTTAGCAATTTCATAATTTAGTGGTTTCTGCTATATCAGAGCTATTTGAAATCTATCCCTAAAAGGGTATATAATATTCAAGGTGCACATTGGGTCATTCAGAATAACTTCACACACACCCGCTACTGTGTATTTCCAAGTCTAATTCTGGCACTAAACCCATACCTGTCACCCAGCGCCTAAATACTAGGTCTCAAATTTATATCCCGCTAAATCTGTCCTTAGTGCTGTAGCTGGGCGAGTTATTTAGTGTCCGTTCAAGCACATTTCTTGTTCTGGGTTGAAATACAATTCCCAATTTAGCAATTTCATAATTTAGTGGTTTCTGCTATATCAGAGCTATTTGAAATCTATCCCTAAAAGGGTATATAATATTCAAGGTGCACATTGGGTCATTCAGAATAACTTCACACACACCCGCTACTGTGTATTTCCAAGTCTAATTCTGGCACTAAACCCATACCTGTCACCCAGCGCCTAAATACTAGGCCTCAAATTTATATCCTGCTAAATCTCTCGTTAACGCTGTCCTGTTGTGGCTGGGAAAGTTATTTAGTGTCCGTCAAAGCACATTTTTTGTTCTGGGTTTAAATACAATTCCCAATTTAACAATTTCATAATTTAGTGGTTTCTGCTATATCAGAGCTATTTGAAATCTATCCCTAAAAGGGTATATAATATTCAAGGTGCACATTGGGTCATTCAGAATAACTTCACACACACCCGCTACTGTGTATTTCCAAGTCTAATTCTGTCACTAAACCCATACCTGTCACCCAGCGCCTAAATACTAGGCCTCAAATTTATATCCTGCTAAATCTCTCGTTAACGCTGTCCTGTTGTGGCTGGGAAAGTTATTTAGTGTCCGTCAAAGCACATTTTTTGTTCTGGGTTGAAATACAATTCCCAATTTAGCAATTTCATAATTTAGTGGTTTCTGCTATATCAGAGCTATTTGAAATCTATCCCTAAAAGGGTATATAATATTCAAGGTGCACATTGGGTCATTCAGAATAACTTCACACACACCCGCTACTGTGTATTTCCAAGTCTAATTCTGTCACTAAACCCATACCTGTCACCCAGCGCCTAAATACTAGGCCTCAAATTTATATCCTGCTAAATCTCTCGTTAACGCTGTCCTGTTGTGGCTGGGAAAGTTATTTAGTGTCCGTCAAAGCACATTTTTTGTTCTGGGTTGAAATACAATTCCCAATTTAGCAATTTCATAATTTAGTGGTTTCTGCTATATCAGAGCTATTTGAAATCTATCCCTAAAAGGGTATATAATATTCAAGGTGCACATAGGGTCATTCAGAATAACTTCACACACACGCTTCTGTGCATTTCCAAGTCTAATTCTGTCACTAAATCCATACCGGTCACCCAGCGCCTAAATACTAGGCCTCAAATTTATATCCCGCTGAATTTGAATACAATACATTGGGCCAAATAATATATTTGTTGTTGTGGTGAACCATAACAATGAGAAAAACATCTAGTAAGGGACGCGGACGTGGACATGGTCGTGGTGGTGTTAGTGGACCCTCTGGTGCTGGGAGAGGACGTGGCCGTTCTGCCACATCCACACGTCCTAGTGTACCAACTACCTCAGGTCCCAGTAGCCGCCAGAATTTACAGCGATATATGGTGGGGCCCAATGCCGTTCTAAGGATGGTAAGGCCTGAGCAGGTACAGGCATTAGTCAATTGGGTGGCCGACAGTGGATCCAGCACGTTCACATTATCTCCCACCCAGTCTTCTGCAGAAAGCGCACAGATGGCGCCTGAAAACCAACCCCATCAGTCTGTCACATCACCCCCATGCATACCAGGGAAACTGTCTCAGCCTCAAGTTATGCAGCAGTCTCTTATGCTGTTTGAAGACTCCGCTGGCAGGGTTTCCCAAGGGCATCCACCTAGCCCTTCCCCAGCGGTGAAAGACATAGAATGCACTGACGCACAACCACTTATGTTTCCTGATGATGAGGACATGGGAATACCACCTCAGCATGTCTCTGATGATGACGAAACACAGGTGCCAACTGCTGCGTCTTTCTGCAGTGTGCAGACTGAACAGGAGGTCAGGGATCAAGACTGGGTGGAAGACGATGCAGGGAACGATGAGGTCCTAGACCCCACATGGAATGAAGGTCGTGCCACTGACTTTCACAGTTCGGAGGAAGAGGCAGTGGTGAGACCGAGCCAACAGCGTAGCAAAAGAGGGAGCAGTGGGCAAAAGCAGAACACCCGCCGCCAAGAGACTCCGCCTGCTACTGACCGCCGCCATCTGGGACCGAGCACCCCAAAGGCAGCTTCAAGGAGTTCCCTGGCATGGCACTTCTTCAAACAATGTGCTGACGACAAGACCCGAGTGGTTTGCACGCTGTGCCATCAGAG